>NC_084578.2:16897500-17085000 GCF_033978685.3 Nerophis lumbriciformis | reverse complement strand
GAGGAACTCTTTTTCTGGCGTGCTACAGTATTAGCCGTAGAAGCTAACAACGGCAAGAGGTAAGCTAGCTTCTACGTCAGCACCAAACGCGTTTGAGTTTGTAATGCACAAGGCTGTGATCCAACACCAATTTGTACTGACCGAAAAACATGAACAATCATATTACAGTATCTGTAAAGTATTAGCCCACATTTTATGTTTTGTTTGTACACAGCTAGCCAGACCACATATGTACAGTAGTGTACGGTATTGTGCTGCATGTATCATGATCAATAGTATAGTGACTTACTCGATGGATAGTTGTCCGTTTGGTCCAGAAGAATTAGTTCCGGCTGTGCATGAAATGACCAAAATAAGGTAAATATTGTACATATTACATACTGTTATAATTGTCTGTTATTACATTATACTTGCAGTGTGTATATAAAACGTTGATGGAGGGTTTTGAACTTGTTTTAAAGGCTTTGAAGGCTACACTGGTGACTCCTATTAGCCGCATCTTGCAAGCGTTTTTTATCTTTAAGTTCCTAAAAAAAAAGATGTGTTCTTGTCTGTAATGATTGCAAACGATTCCCCAAAAAGTGCAGTTCTCCTTTAATACCAAATTAAAGAGGGGCGTTTGCCCAACATGATTAACATGTGACCTGCAATAAAGCCTAATTTTCGGGACAGGGAGTCACAAGCGGGTTCCCATACAGATGCGCGCGCAGACTAAATTACACTTTTTGTAACGAAACTACAATAATGTTTACCGGTACATTCCATCATTGTAACTGAGCTACTATGTTGAACAATTTCCCTTGTGGATCATTAAAGTTTGTTTAAGTCTAATGACTAAAGGATGTGGGCTTTACAATATTATCAGAAAATGATCAGAGACTTCAGTTTGCTAAAACATTAATTGAAGCAAGGTATAGCTTACAACAAAAACATATACATTTGATTGTTTTTTACAACTCCTCGCTCCACCCCCGTCAGTCTGTGACAACACTACAATATGAAGTATAAACGATAAAACATTGAATATTAAGCGTACATGAAAGTTTGACTCCTACCTTGCTTACCTCCCAGACAATCAATCAGGCACATCACACAGCCAACATGCTTCAAACATGGCGAGTATTTTGCATTATTAATGCTTTCTTGTGTCATTAGATGGGTGACATTTTGGCATGTGCATGGTGCTTAAACATTTTTTTTTATTGTCCACAAGTTGCCGTAGGTATGTTACATTGTGTGCCTCGTGTTTTGACTTCCGTAGTTTTTGACATGGTGAGAAAGGTTGTTTGGATTGCTCCATATGAAAAAATGCACAGACCTAACCCATTTGATTTATAAAGTGGAACCTTAATCTACAAACGTTATTTTCGGTCTCCGAATGTTTACCGGTATATCGAGTCAAATATGCCTCTGTATGCGACCAATGTCTTGGTGTATGGTCGCTTCATTATTTTTTTCATTATTGTATTCACTTTGTTTGCCACCGGAAGCTCTATGGGGGCCTGCCATTTTGATTACCTTTTTTGAAGAAGCGGGCCCCTGACGTCACATTCTGTTGACATTTTTTGCTTGGAGTAGACCGCTGTGGTGGGGCCAAAGGCACATGGATTGGCTCACAAATATGGAAGAAACAAGTTCACAATTGCAACTATTATCCAAAAAGGACCTATCTATGGTTGCTGACTTTGCCAAAGGAGTTAAATATCTTCGCAAAGACTGAGAGAAAATGCAAGACAAGATGGAAAATCTGTTGCTTGGGTAGCTAAATGAGAAGCAGCTGGCCGGCGATAGCATTTCTGAGGCTTTCGAGGGTCTGTGGGTAGAGCGGCCGTGTCAGCAACTTCAGGGTTCCACCATAGTCACTACTGTTGTGTCCTTGAGCAAGACATTTTACCCACCTGCTCCCTGTGCCACCCACACTGGTTTAATGTAGCTTAAAGATGTAGATAATGGGTTTCATATGTAAAGCGCTTTGAGTCTTTTGAGAAAAGTGCTATATATAGATATAATTCACTCACTCACTCAATCATTTGAGATAAAGCTCGCTATTTATTTAAGCGACTTGTTGTCTAAAAGTGACCATACTGGAACTCAGCACGGGAGAACCATTTAAGGCGAGTTGTGGGTGTTAGGAATGTTTAAAAAGGGCAGCTGTCATTCACAGCATCAAGTGCTTGCAGCATGTCCGCTTGTGGCAAGGCTGCTCAGACAAAGCTGGCGCTTCAACTTGGATTTTGGCCGCGAAGGCGGCTTTCTACCTATCATTTTAACTGTGATAAGACTGGACTTTTTTGGTAAGAGATGCAAGAGGGGACTTTTATTACAATGAAGGAGATTGCAGCACCGGAACACAAGCCAGTAGTGGACCGCCTCACACTGCTCGTTTGTGCTAGCGATAGCTAGACGGTGACTCTATGCTTGTTTACCACGCCTACACTGGCCAACAAATGCCAAAAATATTCAAGGACACAGGGTAAAACTATTTTATTTTTTGTTTTTTTATTGTAGCAAAATGTTTGGTAACAAAATGGACTTTTTTTTGTGTGTGCGGATCCATTGACAGTTAAAATGGCTGCTGTTGTTGTTTTTGGATTAAAAGAGATTGAGCCATTACTCGCTTGTTATGTTACTTTGATATATATACAGTACACTGTATATACACATTAGTGTCTTCAAAGTACATTTTTTATATAAAATATGGACGTGGGTCGAGGCTGAAACCAATTATTCATGTTTACGTTGTTTCTGATGGGGAAATTGTGTTTCACTTTACATGGGTTTCCATTAGCGAAGGATTGTGGGTAATCCTCGCGGCAGCCGGCGTCTTGTGTGTCGTACCTTTATCTATTCGCCTGCGGCAGCTTATTCTCCTGTGGCTAAAAATGTCGCGCTTTTGCTTCGACAATGACGTCAACTTCGGGAAATTTGAAAGAGGACGTGAACATTTCCTACAGACAGACCTTAGATGGGGCTGGCAAAACCAGGTTTTTACAGAAATTTAAGGATATTTGTGATAAAGATCCGTGTGAGATGGGAAAAGACGAATGGACTACTGATTTGGAATCTTACCCTGATATAAGTTACCCGGACATTGTCAACTATTTGGTAAACGATGTAAGTGCCTATACTCAGGATGAGCTCAAGGGATACAGGTCGCTGGAAGCGTACAATTACTTTGTGTGCGAATGTGTACAGGAAATTAATCTGGCTACAAAGGAAGATAAATGTGTGCTCATCGCTCGTGTTCGTCACTCACAAAGATCAAATGATCCATGTTTGGTGACGTGGGTCATATCAGAGAAGATCGGTCGTGTTTTATCATGTCCGTGTATGGCAGGCATTTGTGAAATATGTTCACATGTTGCTGCATTATTTGCAATTGAAGCGAGCGTGAGGATGGCCGATAGCACAACAGTTACATAAGAAAAATCTTACTGGCTACTTCCATAAGCATAACAGCCTTTATCATCGACAAAGAAAACAGCATAATTCAAAGCACATTACCTGTACCAAAATGATCAGAGCAAACTTTATAGTGTTGTTTTACTGGATCGGGAGTAAATCCAGCTCGATTGATTCTAGCCAGCCACATGTTGCGCCTTTCTGTCCGATAGTCGCTTGTTTTTTTTCCCCTACTTTACACTGACTTTAGGAATATCATAGTACTTTGTGGTTCCTTGTCCTGAATTCGCACGATTTCTACGACCCCACACTACGCATGTGTGACCCATTGAGGCGTGCCTGGTTAAAAGTGTTTGCATACACGCTTAGCTTAGTTCTGACACACAAGTTGGCGGACATCATCGGATGACGTCATTGGAAACCTATCTATAGAAACGTTTTGTTTGGTGAACCATGTTCAAGAACCAATTGAGCTCGTAGATCGGGGTTGCACTCTATAGTCATTGACTAACTTCCCCCACCGTTATCAAGATGTAAACATTTGTGAGTAACATAATTACGTTGTAGTTTAAACAAAAATAAATATTTAAAAACGTTCTGCAAAGCGCTGGGTATCATGCCAATTTCCCCAATTGATTTGATTTTGATTCATAAAGTTCCAAATTGATTAATCAGGATGTCATACAATTTGATTCGATTTAATCGACACAAATCTGTTACAAAATACAAATTGACCTAGTGTTTTTCTCTTCATTATAAAACAACTCTGGACAGTTTAAATTTCTAACAGTAAATATGTAAGCTATTTTTGTAGGAGTCTTATTTTGTTAGCGCAGTCAGACAGGATGTAACGCAGAGCAATTTAATTGTGAAGGCTAGAAAGTGTGTGCTTGGTGGTTCTGGTGCACCTGACACTGCTCAGTGTGGGAGATAAATATGAAAATAAAAGTACCTCCTGCATAGGACTGCCGTCCGCTTTCTTTACTAGTGATCTTACAGGACTCTCAGTAACAAATATAATCAATAATAACCATTTAGGTCAGATGTTTATTTTGCACGATCATTGTGTGAATGTGAGTGTGAATGTTGTCTGTCTATCTGTGTTGGCCCTGTGATGAGGTGGCGACTTGTCCAGGGTGTACCCCGCCTTCCGCCCGATTGTAGCTGAGATAGGCTCCAGCGCCCCCCGCGACCCCAAAAGGGAATAAGCGGTAGAAAATGGATGGATGAATAACGTAGTATGGTTCACTTTAACCACAAGCCGAAGCACTGCGAGTGTGGCTCTAAATCTTTGACAATAAAAAGTTGCAATGGCTTTTCTTACTATTTGTATCTTCATGGCCCGCGGAGAATCAAGTGTTAGTAAGTCCATTACTTTGTTTTGTTTGGCCCCACGCGGCTGTTTTTTGTAGGCTGCTAATTTTAAGTGTGACACTGCCATTGATACTCCTTTTGCTTTCCGCATGCATAAAATTCCAGGTGAACGTGGAGGGATAACCAATATTATGCCTTGTAAATCAATATTGTTCAGATTTAAAAGATATCGATAAAATCTATTTTTTTTTACTGAGCCCTAATTCCCCTGGCCAGATTGTGGACGTTGGCTGGCCGCACTTGGTCTGCGGTTTGTAGTTTGGACACACGTAGACGAAAGTAACTTGAAAATGAAAGCTGGATCATAAGGTGGCCTCCATCCATCAGGGTATCACATATGTCAGCCTCCATGGGAAAATCTATAGCGGCAGTTAGTACACCTGGCCTGTTAATCATTCCAGTAAAAACAGAGTAGCAGCTAGATTACCTATTACATGCAGTAGGTCAATAGACCTTCTTCCACCAGTGCTTTAAATTCCTGGAACTACAGGTTCCTGTAGACCTGTGTTTTGTGTTTCCACAGCATTTCACGGATTTCGGGTAGTTTTTACAAATCAAGCTGATGACTTATGGATGAGTAGCAGCGTATATTTCCACACTGATACCTTGTAAAGTAACAATATTAGGTCATATTTCTTTTCTTAAGTCTATATACATTAAATACAAAGCAGTAAGATACAAAAAATATGATTTAAAAACACTGATTAGTTTTTTTTTGTTGGCATGACAGGGAGCAGTTAAAATGAATGGTACCAGTATCAGCTACAAGCCTTCATATTTTATTGCAGATTTTAATCACCAATATTGAACGATGCAATACAAACCTTAATTGGTTAAATATAACCAACCCTTTTTTCATTGCTCGCTCTCAACAAAGATGGAGGCTTCCCTTATCTTAGATCGATGCGCGGGCGAAGTCGAGAGTCGTGTCGTGCTCACTGGCTTTAGTGTTGCCCTGATGTATCCACTAATTCGGATGACGAAGGTAGCCATTCACGGCACCCAGGAACTGCCCATCATGATTGATAGGATGGGTAGAGCTGTAGGCGCTCAGACTGTGGCGATATCTGAACTAAATCGCAAACTGGATAACATCTCGTAGAAGCTCTGTTGTAAGAGAGCACAACCTGTAGGTTCAGTGTGTACAATTTATTATCTTAGTTGCTCAGACAGTATTGTTATTATGCACGTTTAGATTGTGGTATGTTGTATCTAATGGGGAACAGCATTAATGTGTTTTGTGTTCATGTTAACATTTAAAAAAGTTAGCCAATATTGCGCTAGCTGCTTTTCCAGTAAATGATCATCATCACTGAGTTTGTCAGAGCGCGGTAATCAAACACAGTTTTACGATAATTGAATATTTAAAAAAGGTAAATTAATCGTCCAGAATTTTATTGTGATTTATCATTATTACCAGTAATCTTCAGCAGTAGCGAAAGACAGAGTTCCATATCTACTGTATTCAGATACAAACAACTACCTAATTAAGTTGTCGTTGTCCTACAATGTTTAGTCCAGGGGTCCCCAAACTACGTTCCGAGTTAAAAAAAGAAAAGAAAACATTTTCTTTTTTTTGTAATTATTATTTTTTTAAATCTGTCCTTTCTAATCCATTTTCTACCGCTTGTTACTTCTGGTGTCCCCTAGTCGCTCAGGCAAAACATATTGTCTAAAAATGCATTTTCCCATCGATAACGTGACATGCTCGCGATTTATATATATAGATCCCTGTTTCCGCCATCCTAGTCACTGCCGTTGTGTCTTTGGGCAAGACACTTTACCCACCTGCTTCCAGTGCCACCCACACTAGTTTAAATGTAACTTAGATATTGGGTTTCACTATGTAAAGCGCTTTGAGTCACTAGAGAAAAAGAGCTATATAAATACAATTCACTTCATTTCACTACCGGTATGTATATATATATATATATATATATATATATATATATATATATATACGGTATATATATATATATCTATTTAAATAAAAAGTTTGGGGACCCCTGGTTTAGTCGATCAAATATTATCCCCTTTATCTTTATAAAATAAATAATTTGCAGCATTCGAGTATTGGAGAAACAGTTTAATTTCACGTTAGTTTTCAGCTGTAAATTGCTTGTATGTGGGTGAGAAACAAGTATTCAGCTTTTGTGTTTAAGCTTGTTAGCTCTGCAAAATAAGAGTCATAACACATGGGTCCAACTCTCCTGTAATACACCAGAAATTATAATAATGTATGTACATGCTAATATAGTGTAGACAGCGTTTTATTCCGTAGCTGATATGAAGTGCTCACTACACTAGTGACATTTTGAGCGCTCATTTTTCAGCTGGCTTCGAACATTTTGTATGGCTGGAATCCACTTGTCGTCTTTCGGGATCTTAGGGATTGTGATAAAATACTTCCCATCTCCTTGTGCACAATGTCTTTCTACCGTACTTTGTTTCCTCGTGTCTGTCTTATGCTCAGTTTTTTTCCCTGCAACTATGGCGTTTTGATTTTGCCTGGTGTATGCAAGGATGTGACTATCTTATTGAGCTCCATACAGTAGCCACTTGAGATCTAGTGTCAGAAGTTATAATTGTCAAAAATCTTAAGTTCTCAGTTTGATTTATTTTTACAATATCTGAATGGGGAAATTCATCCCGACATTTGTTCTAATGTAGAAGTACTGTATATATAATTTTCTTACTCATTTGCTTCCAGTAACTATTTGTCATTTTCATTTTAGGCAACCCAGGCTGCTAAAAAGCCCAAATCTGAGAACATCCAACTGTCATGTACCTCTTTAGCTGGCTCTTCCATACTCCAAGACCAGCGTGACAGTTCACTTGCCGGATTACCTTCCTCAAGTTTTTCCAAAGCTGGCGACACCTTCACGATGTCTGCTCCGTCTGGTGGTGCATTGTCTCTGGACTCTATGACTGGCATTTACCAGCCACCTAGCCACAGTGAATGGCCCCAGGGCAACCAGAGTCAAATAGATTATGCATCTAGCTGTATAAAACAAGAACTGTTCAACACTTCTCATAAAGAGCATCAAAATCCCTCAACATACAAGACTAAAAAAACTGCAGATCTTAACGTTGTCAAACAGGAACTAAAAGGAGCCAGTTTGAGTGGACCTGGCAAGCATCAGCCACCTACTTCATCCTCTTATACTTTATCAGCTCAACCTCTACCACCTCAAGTCTCTTTAAACCCAAAACTGTCATTGGACAAATACAGAGAAAAACATACTGTAGAGGTTTCTGTTTCTGGGCAAAAAGGCCGACAAGAACAGCATGCCACACCCATTGAGAACAACACAAAGGGGGGTTTATCTTCCTCCAACTATGCACCGTCTGTGAGTCGTGCTGATCATATAAATTCACAAACTTCTCAAATTTCCCATAATGCCATTTGTTTAGGTAGCAGCAGTACTGCCTCAACAATAAAAAATAGACTTTCTGCTACAATGGACAGACGTCATCATAGTGACAAATGGGACAAAAACTCACTTAATCTCCATCTGGCAATTCCTGGCTCTGGAGGAAGCTCCAAGATAGACAAAAACAAAGAGGAATTTAAGATGAAGATTAAGGTTTCCTCATCAGAGCGTCACAGTTCATCTGATGAAGGAATGTCTGCCAATAACAAGAATAAACATTCCAGCCCTATAGTGAGCAAGGAGAAACCGCATAGAAGTGTGGATCACAACCTTCACCGCCATCACAAGTTCAGTCACCACAGCGGGAATGGACAAGGAGGCTCAGAGGGCCCCAATAGTGGAGGAGACCTACTTCGAGGCCCCCCAGAACTGATTACCATAGAAGGAATAGCGCTTCCTCATAGTGGATCCACGGCTTTGACGTCTTCCTCGCTGAGAAAGAGGGCACATCTTGAGGCTAATCACAATCAACATCCTCCTGCCTGGTCCTCCACTTCTAGCTCCAAACTGAGCAAAATCTCCAAGGGTGGCACCAGTGCTGCAGGTACTTTCTTTATTTTCTACTTGTTGCTCCTTTCCTTTGCTTCACTGTAGTGCTTTCCCTACCCTTATATTGAAAGGCTGCTCTCCATACAGCACCTAAACCGTCCCTAGAAGTTTGTTTTGGCTTTCAAATTATAATGTGCCAGATTATAACAGAGGTCATTTAAGAGTACCTTTCATGTGGAACAGGTGCTCTTAAAAAACTAACTAGGCTTTGTTTGACTTATTTACATTACCCTTATTTTTCGGATTATAAATCACAGTTTTTTTCATAGTTTAGGTGCGACTTATACTCTGGAGCGACTTATGTGTGAAATTATTCACACATTACCGTAAAATATCAAATAATATTATTTACCCCATTCACGTAAGAGACTAGACGTATAAGATTTCATCGGATTTAGCGATTAGGAGTGACAGTTTGTTTGGTAAACGTATAGCATGTTCTATATGTTATAGTTATTTGAATGACTCTTACCATAATATGTTACGTTAACATACCAGGCACGTTCTCAGTTGGTTATTTATGCGTCATATAACGTACTGGTACACTTATTCAGCCTGTTGTTCACTATTCTTTATTTATTTTAAATTGCCTTTCAAATGTCTATTCTTGGTGTTGGGTTTTATCAAATAAATTTCCCCAAAAAATGGGACTTATACTCCAGTGCGACTTATGTTTTTTTCCTTCTTTGTTATGCATTTTCGGCCGGTGCGACTTATACTCCGTAGCGACTTATACTCCGAAAAATACGGTAGTCGTGCCGCCATTTGTCCAGGCTAATTGGTCCCAGGGTTGACTCTGGTAAACACATGTTCACGAAGTAGGATTATTCCCATAGTTAAAAATTAAAAAAAATCTTGTTCACGATCTTTTAAATATATTTTTACGTTATTATTTACCTTTACACTCGATTTGATTGAATATGCCGTAAAACACTTAAGCAACCTTAAGCGCTTTGCACGTTTTTTTTTTAAGATACCGGTATAAACCGTATAACGATATCTGACTAAAAATATTGTGGTATCAGTTTTGGTCCTTATCGCCCAGCCCTATGCATCGCTAATGTTGTGGTTAATTTAGCACCAAAAACATCAGGGGATTTCACAAACACCTTTATTGTTTGTGTCTAAGAGAAGCATCAACATTTCAAAATATGAAATATCTCCTGGGAAATGTGAGGATTTTTCTACATCACAATAATTCCCCATCTACTCAATTTTATACAATTTTAAAGCAGTTTCTGGATTTAATACATTGCGAGGTTTCCTTGTGTGGAACCCTGAATTATTGCAAAACATTTATTAAAAATTCTAGGCTTCTTCACATAGCTTATAGTATGATAATTATGCCTTTTCTCTTTTTACTTTAGGTCTCCTATTTTTCAATATACATAAGACAAAATTGGGATTTTTGGCAGGGACATATTTTCTGTCATTTTAACGTAACATGAGACTCACTGCGCTTATTGAGCCCAATCTCCTTGCTGTGGACAGAGGTTTGTTCGTTACAGTAGCAAAACAAACAGAACAGAACCGGTAAGCTGCCAAGAAAGAAGGACATAAACTTTGATTGCCCGGCAAGTTTTGAAAGCAAAGCAAAATAGATCAATCTGTACTTGTTCTGTGTATAAGCGACCAACATTGCAGGAGAAAGTGATTGGGGCGCTGCACTGGGGGGAAAAAAAGGCAACGCTACACAAGCAGGGCACATAAGCTTCTGCTGCAGCAGTGTTTATAACTATCCATTTTTTTTTAATACTAAATACTGGTATCATATCTAGCGCTGGTCAATTAACATTTTAATTTCAATTTTGATTATGGCTTTCCAAAATTATGAAAATATAATACTCGAAAAAAGTGATTAATGGTTCGTACAAAGTGCATGCTGGTGAAAATGAAACGGATGAGTGAAAAACAAAATATCTACCAGGCGTTTGGTATCTCACCATGGTTGCAATGTTTCATTTGACACAGCGTGAGGATGCCTAATCAAAAATAACTGAACAAAAAAGTAAGTCATATGATTTCTGCATTCACATAACTGTGGACGAAGTCACATAATTTGACAATGAAACAGAATCCGCAGATAAAACGCAAATAATTTTACGGAAATTGTTATAAATGTGAGTGAAATGTTGTCATTGCGCGGAGAAGAAACATTTGTTTAGTAAAATAATTTGTACATTAGCACTCATTTATCCCCGGCACACTCAACCGCCCCGTCCTGAACTAAACCATGTCGAGACGGTCACTTGAGACAGCGACTAAACTACGACGCTAGCAAGAACAATCCATGCACCCACAACACGTCATCTGCTTGTGTTGTTGTGAACGACATCATCGATGTAACATTAATGTACAAACAGTGTTTGCAACTTGGGAGGCGCTTTCTTTTTTTTTATATAGCTTCAAGCTGAGAACAGCACAGCACACTTCCCCCGCCCCCTTCACAATAATAGCGATGTGTGTCACATCCGGTCTGACTGCGCTAACAAAATCAAGGTTTCAAAAACATGCACCTGGGGATAGGTTGATTGGCAACATTAAAACAAAAATTGGCCCTCGTGTGTGAATGTGAGTGTGAATGTTGTCTATCTGTGTTGGCCCTGCGATGAGGTGGCGACTTGTCCAGGGTGTACCCCGCCTGTTAATTGAGGGTGAATAAACACGACGTCTATTCAGGTTCACAACTTTTAATCAACTGAAGCACAGAGGTAAAACCGGAAACACTCGATCCCCTCTTCCCGCCCACAAACACTGCGCATGCGTTAACCCAGTATATGGAGAAACATGTTAACACCGCCTTCCGCCCGAATGCAGCTGAGATAGGCTCCAGCACCCCCCGTGACCCCAAAAGAGACAAGCGGAAAAAAATTGATGGCTGGATGGGTTTCAAAAAAGTATCTTACACAAGCATAATGTACTTGAAGCACTTATTGATATATTTACCAAATTATTATGCTTTGACCTAAAGTACTGGTCAAAATTTGCTTCGAGATGCAGTGCACCCAAAAATGTGAGTGTTTTTGTATTTAGTCCACCAACATTTATTATATATAATATTTGTAATATTATTTTACACAGAATGCACACACTCTATGGTGGTTGAATAAGTGTAAAAGGAGAAAAACTGAATATTGTTGTTTTTTATATTGCAATTACCGTATTTAAATTTATTGATATTACTCTTATGTTATTGTGGTTTATTGGTTATTAATTTATATCCATTTAAAAAAAACTATATTTAAAGTTAAGTTTTGGTGGTAGAATAAATACTTGTTAATGAATAATTGTAATTACAATATCAATCAAAATACTCGTAATTATTATTTTTGTCATAATTGTCGAGCTCTGATTATGTGTGTGTATATTGTATCTGCTGATGTAGTTCTATGGAGGTTGTGGGGAAAAAAGAGGCATTGATACCCATAAAAAGAGGACGATGATACGATACACGATAATGGCGCTGATAATGGGCCTATCTCTAGTGGCAACAAGCCATCACAAGAAAGTCAGCTGCGTGTGTTTCTATGAGTGTGTAGCTGTACACCTCAGGATATGTGCTTACCTTCACATTGTCACTTGTTGCCCTCAGGTGGACTGCGGACCTCACAGCAGTACCTTCCTCCGAGTGAACCGGCCCATGAAGTGGGAAACCAGAGACACTGAGTGGATCATTCCACACCTTCAAACGGAAACGGCAGGAATTTACGCACACTTGTAACGACTATGCCCAACGTCCTCATTAAGTGCCCGTGGAGAAGTAGAGAAGTCCTAAACGCAGACATCCCGCAAAAAATGAAGAACGTTGGGCCTTAGATGAAGAAAAAAAAGAACCTAATGCTTCCATACTCTGACCTCTGGGCTGTGATCTTCAGTCCCATCTGGCTTCTCGGCTCTCCTCCCAAGGGACAAAAGTGTATTTACCGTTTCCATTTTGGAAAACTACATTACATGTTCTCTTAAAAAGGTATGGATATACACTCTCCATTTTTGTTTTTAAAAAAAATCACATTTCTGCAATTGTATGGAGCACGCTAATGCCCAGCTGGAGAGTTCAACTTCAGTTTGCCGGCATTTCATATTTAAATGGATGCCCTTTTTGTTCCTAAATTTCATCTGTGGCTTATCTTGATTTATTTTTACACTTCAATGCTGATTTGCACGTGTTCATCAAAGGGATGAGAAGGACAACATGCTATTCACAGGAAGTGGAGACAAATGTACATACGTTTTTGTATGGTAAGACAACAATTATAATGAATTCTCAGGTTTGGATCTGCTTGTGGTTATGACAGAATAATTATAAAACATTTAAAAAAAATCTCTTTTTGTTTAACAGATTGGCACGTGTTAAAACAGCCAAACTAGAGCGGGTGCTGCTTGTCATGGTATACCCACATATATATAGGTATGGATCAAAGTGAACGTTATTAAAACATGACATTTTTAGTGTGCCATGTAAGTATCCTTTGAAGTGTTGTACATCAATAAGGCTTGTACTTGTCAAAACACATTTACATACCCAATAGTACTATGCAGAGGAAGGTCATTTATGTAAAATGCCCTGGTGTTTTAAATTTGATTTTGAGATGCATAGATCTTTGTGGACGGAAAATGATAGGTTGTCATCCTGTTGATACATTCATGA
Organism: Nerophis lumbriciformis; assembly: GCF_033978685.3. Lineage (NCBI taxonomy): Eukaryota > Metazoa > Chordata > Actinopteri > Syngnathiformes > Syngnathidae > Nerophis > Nerophis lumbriciformis. The sequence goes on along the minus strand of NC_084578.2, from coordinate 17,071,593 downwards.
CGCTTGTCTTCACAATAGTTCTCTCCATTAAACTTCAATCCGAAATCTTGCCATGAACAAGTGTTAATCTTTTGCTGATGGATATATTTTCTCGTTGTCCTTGTTAAGGCCAAAACAATAAGCAGCCAGACATGTCCTACATTGGTAAATCGTTTTTTGTTAATAATCTGTTCCAGGAGGTCCAACAAAGACTTGACGCGTACAGAAACCAAAGCAATTTTTCTGTAAGAAATTATGGGAATCCAATTAATCTCTTGCGGACAACCAATATTAACTCAAACACGTTGTAGAGCAGCGATTCTCAAACTGTGACCTGCCAATAAAATCACTTAATCAAATATTCAAACAAAGTGTTACTGTTCAAACTGTGTGTGGCCAACATTATTGAATATACATGTTTTTTAATAGATATTTAGGCCTACTACACTACTGTGTTATATTGTTGGTCATTATGGTGGTACTTAGTGGGGGGAAAAAATTGTTATAGAGAATAGTTATAATTTTGCATATGTAAAACAATGTTAATTAAATATAAACGATATTAGCAAAGATGTTGGTAACCGACAACCAAGCAGAAGCCACTTTTGCGCTTTGCCACACGTTTTTCTTGTATTTCCTTTTGTGTTTCTCACTTTTATAATTTAATTTGGCATCCTGGTGGTTGTTTTTTCAGCCAGTCAGAATCAACGATACTCAATTCTGCAAAGAACACTTTTTTTTGGAAAAACTGAGTCACACGGAGAAAAAAGGGTGTACAAAACTGAGGTATTGCTTTGTGAAAAAAGCTTTAAAGTAACAATTTGTATTGCACACGTTGATTCTTCTTGAGAAAGTTGTCTTGTATGGTTGCAGAAAAAGAAGCAAATGATCACAAGAGTTGATAAAAAAAAGAATTGGCATTAACTGCAGTATTAAACGTTGACAGTCCTAATTGTGAACAGTACTTAAAAGTGCTTGGTTTTCTTTGTACTGCTTGAAGAAGGCCCAATATTCTTAAGTCTACATCTGTATTACTCCAAAACACAAATAAAACCGCAAAGTCCATCTGGATGACCGCAGGAGTTCTTTTTCGAGGTATGTCTGGGGAGAAAAGAATGTTGCAGCAGTTGGTCCGCAGACGGCCGCTGTCTCTGGTCACTTAAAAGGAAAGATATTTCATTAGCAGACTTTTTAATCAAAAGTTTTCTGTTCAAAGGTTTACTTTGTGAACACCGACTAATGAGCTGATTCACATGGAAGAGTCACACTCACCTTGTCAAGCAGATGTTGACAAAGTCCTTGGCGCTGTCTGAGAATCTGTCAGGTAAAGAAGGCATCAGTCCTTGTTTGGCCCCAATGTAGAACAAGGCCACTATCTTGTCCATGTGTGCTAGAGGGGGTTTTCCTGTCGCCATCTCATAGACCGTGCAACCCACACTCCATATATCCGACTTCCTGCCATATCCTGTCTCGGTGATAACCTGTATAGAGCGGAAAATAATTTGTCACTGTTATGTTACAGTAAATATTCTATGGACCGGACTATTTTTTTTAGCTCCTATATTTGGGGTCTGGAGATCTAAACCAACAGGTGGGGCCAAATGATTCCCACCTCAGAGCGAGTTCGAGCTTTTCTTCCTGTCAATCACACGTGACGTGGACATATGCTTTAAAAGCTTGTCAAATGAAGATGTAAGTTATTTCAACTTTAAAGAGAATATTTTGATTAATTTAGTTTTTTATGACTTATAGAAATATAAAAGTTGGATACTCGTGTTAAATTATACCAAAGTGTCAAACCATAAGATTCATGCATTTTGGCGTCATCTTGCACAGTTTTGGATGCCTCTGTTCGCAGGGTTTTACAGTGTGGCCACGTCATGACATCACCACCAGGGGGAAGTACCTATTTTGACAATTAAGTCCAATTCTCAGCCAAGGGAAGGAGCTCCGCCCTCTGCCTTGGGCTATGAGGAACAAAAAAAGGTAGGGTAAAATATTATTTTCATCTAATCTTGGAATGCGCATAATAACCCCGACATGCTAACCTTTTAATGCACTCCGAATCGATCTGAGAGTTTGCAGATGTACCCTTAATGTTGTGAACGGGGGAATCTATTCGGTTTAAAAAGTTGATTTTCGACCGTGTTACGGGAAAAAAATTAACAACGATGACAATAAAATATGTATAAACAGTGCAGAATTTCAAAAGATAAATCATGAGACTTTTGGACAGCGTGGGGCGTGGTTTCATTTGCAATCTGGGAACGCCTCCACAATCGAACATTTTGTGGACAGGCTGAAAAAACGGTTATTAATGTAACAAATAGAAACTACAAAAATGATACACCAAAACATCCAATACATATTATCTAGACCAGGGGTTCTTAACCTTTATAACCTCGGGGCCCAACTTTTTCACTACAGAGGGGCCCAAGGCCCACCCAAATATTAACACTGAATTCGTAATCTTACCCTTGAATTTAATCATATTTAATAATTATATCTAACCTACTTACAGTGTACAACCTTGTCAAATGATATTAAACCATCTATTAATCACAAAGATTATTTACTTAACACATAAACCTTAGGCTTATATCAGACTGATAAGAAAAATATCACAGACTGACCCAAAATAAATGTACATACTAAATAAATAAGGAATGTTTATTAACTAAACTGTCAATAAAATTAAAGTACAAATAAAAATATGGCTTTAACACTTTAGTCATTTTTTCGCGCCTAAAAAACTTTTCTATGACCTAAGGTCCAGACTTCTTGTTTGTTTGAGAGTGCCATTACTGCCACAAGTGGTGAAAAAGTGTATTACAACTGAGTCGCTGCGGCCCATACATACCAGAGCTGAAATCTTTTTTGGGCTGCCCTCTGGGGGCGCTCGCAGCCCAACGATATGGTTAAGAAACACTGATAACCACAAACAAGTGTTTTGAATTTAGATTAAAATCATCATTACCGTATTTTTCGGAGTATAAGTCGCACCGGAGTATAAGTCGCACCTGCCGAAAATGCATAATAAAAAAAGAAAAAAACATGTATAAGTCGCACTGGAGCCCGGCCAAACTATGAAAAAAACTGCGACTTATAGTCCGAAAAATATGGTATTTAAAATAATAGTGGTTTTGGGCAAAATTATCAAGCAACTAAGGAATGTTTTGTTTTATTCATTCATTTTCTGATATTATGAACATGTTTATTTAAAAAAATATATATATTATTGACATTAAATTTTGTTCTAAAGACACATTTTCCAAATATGGCTACTTGAAAAAGTTAAAGTACCAATGATTGTCACACACACACTAGGTGTGGCAAAATTATTATCTGCATTTGACCCATCACCCATCATGATCAACCCCTGGGAGGTGAGGGGAGCAGTGAGCAGCAGCGGTGGCCGCGGCCGGGAATCATTTTGGTGATTTAATCCGCAATTCCAACCCTTGATGCTGAGTGCCAAGCAGGGAGGTAATGGGTCCCATTTTTATAGTCTTTGGTATGACTGCCGGGGTTTGAACTCACAACCTACCGATCTCAGGGCGGACACTAATCACTAGGTGGCCTAGTGGTTAAAATCTAAAAGAGGGCTCCAATTATATTTGGACCACTATTTGAGAGACGCACGGGTCTTTTGGAGCTTCATCATATCTACCTCTGGTGCCATCCAGTAAGGAGTGCCATGGACAGACTTGAGCAGATCCCCACTGCTGTTGGTGCTGTGGGTTACGCAGCTGACTCGGCGTGCACAGCCGAAGTCTATGAGCTTGATCACACCTGTGGGCATCAGCATCACATTGTTCCCCTTCAAGTCACGGTGAACGACCCTGTTCAAGTGAAGGTAGGCCACCCCTTCCAGGATCTGATGGGTGTATAGTGCGAGAACACGCTCTGGCAGTGGACCAAATCTGAGTGCAGAGCAGAAAACATTTAATTAGAGGGGACATTTTTAAGTATGGGACAATTTATTTTATTCCAACCTATGAAGAATGCTGGCGATAGATCCTCCTGGGATGTACTCCATGAAGATGGAAACCATGTGCTGATAGAGAGAGGTCCCAATGAAGCCAACGATATTGGTGTGGCTCAGCGTTTTGAGAAGTTCTACTTCTCCCTGCAACCGACCATACTCGCTCTCTGCAGCCTTTGGGTCAGCGGTGTCCAAAGTCACCTGTTTCACAGCAATCAACTGGCCCTGACTGGTCAGACCACAGTATACCTGGTGAGAAAGATGTTTGAAACGCATTATAATTATTTGGACATCTAGCTAGAATATCTTCCACTCTTCGGAAAAAGGTTTCTGCAACATTTTGGAGTGTGACTACGAATTTTTCTGTTAATCCAAAAAAGCAATTGTGACGTCAGAGGTCAGTAATGTTAGACTGCGTAGCTCACATGTTCTTTACCAGTTAATCCCAAAAGTATTCTCAGGTTGGAGCTAAATGCAGAACACCGACATGTGGCTTTGCACCAATGTATCCAACTGTAACACACACTATTTTATTCTGCTTATTTGGGCTGCGGAGGCAGCAGTCTCAGTAGGGAAGCCCAGACTTCCTGGTCTCTGGGTGCCTTTTCCAGTTGCACTAGAGCAGGGGTGTCAAACTCATTTTAGCTCAGGGGCCGCATGGAGGAAAATGTATTCTCACGTCAGCCGGTCTGGTAAAATCGTGGCATTATAACTTAAAAATACAACTAAGACAACTTCAGATTTTCTTTTGTTTTACCACAGCCCAAAATAGAACAAGTACATTCTGAAAATGTACATATCACAAATAATCCTCTTGACAAAACACTTCAAGTTAATTGAACATTTAGACTTAATCTCAGTGTATCTACAAAGCAATTGCACTATTATTATTTCAATTTGCAGTAGACCACACACTGGATAAACTATTTGCATGCCTAACAAAGTTGCTATTGCGACATCTAGTGGACACATTTAGAACAGCAGTTTCTTTATTTTAAAAATGCAGCTCAATTTTACACTTAGCAAACTCATCTCGCTGGCCAGATTGGACTTGTTTCCCGGGCCAGCTGCAAGACAAATCCCCCTCTTTCCAGCTAGGCATGCCCAAAACACCAAGGTGACATTTAGGGGCTTCCACTAGATGCTTGAGCCACCTCAATTGGCTCTTTTTGATGCAAAGGAGCAGCAGCGCTACTCTGAGATACTCCCGGATGACTGAGCTCATTACCCCACACCACCAGATTTGGCTGACAAAGACCAGGTTGCAAAGGCGCAAACTTTGCACAATGCACCCGACCCTTAAGTTACCTCCACAGTTGGTGGGGTGTCAGTAATCCTGTGTATCTTTAGGCTCGCCTGTGGGCGCCCCTACCCAAGGCCTGGCTCCAGAGTGAGGGCCCGGTGTTTGTAGGTCCGAGCAAAGTCCCCTCTTGATTTTTGGTCTTCTGAATCATTCTTCGTCTCGCTTGTCACATAGGACCTGTTTGTCATGAGTGACTTTATCAGGGGTGTTTAGCCCCCTACAATATAGCTGTTAGGACAGTGATATTCAACTGGGGGCCAGCAAAATGACGCAAGATCGTTCACTAAGCCCAGTTCAAAACTAACGTTTTCGCAGAAAATTCACAAAAACACTAGAGGTCTGTTTATATAGAGGAACTTTGAACAATGTCCACTATAGAAGATGCTGGTTCTCAAAACAATATTGATAGTGAAGGAAAAAGTCTGGCCCCTAAGTCTTCGGCTATTTGGAAATGTGGCCCGTCCAACAATTCAGTACAATAACCCGATCTCAGAATCACTTGGGCACTCCAGTCCCTCCACCACAATAAATTGATTCCCTGAGGAGAAAATGTCATTCCCCCCTCAAAAGTAGGAGCAATGATATTCAATGTATTTTAGTAATCTAATCTTATATATTCAACGAGGGTTAATGGGTCTATTCAAAGCCTTGGTTTATTAATCAATCATGAATTATATTCCCGTTATGTCATGGTGTACTTACTGTCCCATATGCTCCACGACCAAGTACTTCACCCTTTGTCCAAGAAATGTTATCATCTGACCCAAATCCATGTAAGGCAGCAAAATTAATTGAAGTCACCTGCAAAAAAATCAAAGGTTAACAAATCTGAATTAATTGACAATCCTGATTACAGATAATATTTAAGTTTACCCCCGCATTCTTCTGTTCTCTTGATATTGCATTGTCCTCTTTGTGGTGCTCTATTTCAAGGTTTTGTGGACATGAACCAGTGGAGACATCTTTCTCATCCAGTGAGATCAGCTCCTCAGCCAGACATTGCAACAAGTCATCTGTAAGTGGTCCGTCCCCAACCCCATCCAGAAACTTCTGATACACTGGTGACATACCAGTGTGGTCACTTCTGTGTACGTCTGTTGAACTTACAGTTGTTTCTTCCATATTCATAAGGAAGTTATCATAACCGTTATCTGTCATACCCTTGCCACCGGGGAGAACCTCGTCAATGGTCGATAACGTCGTGACTTCAGCCTTTTCTACAGCGTTAGGACCCATCTCACCATCATTAGAGAGAACTACCTTAACCTCAGGTTGACTAATACACTCCACTTTGTGTCTGTCCTTTGGTGCTTGTGTGAGGTGAGGTTTCACCCTGGAAGATAAAGGTTTTGCTATGCCTCTAGTTGAAACTACTACCGTCTCTGTCGGACATTTCCTTAGCTTAGTCTGCCCTTGTTTCAAAGGTCTGTGTTTGACGTTACGGATCTCATGTAAATTCCTGAACTGAGCAGCCTGTGGTTGTTTGTCCTCAAAGCTGACTGGATTCCGAAGATGATCATAGATCGGACCAGCAAACATCTCATAAATTGCAGGTCCTTTGCCTTCACTCTGAATTGTCTTAAACATGTCTTTGTATGTGATGAAGTCCATGGCAGATTTAGATCTTTGTGCCGCAGCCTCATCTGGATTCTTTAATTGGTGGGTGCTCTTCATCTCCCTGCCTTTTGGGTGCTGTTGTGCACGGTGGTTGCTCACCTTGTCAGGATTTGCTCCTCTGTAGTGTGCACTACCAGCTCCCTTCTTTCGTGGTGATGGGGGGTCAGGGGTCCAACGAGCAACCTTAAGATATTTAAGGTTTGATTTATCCAAAGAAGTGGGGACTTTCTTAACAACAATTTGATCAGGGCTTGTTTTAGTGTTATCTATAGGTTGGTTGAAAAGAGAGCGGTGCTTTAGATTTTTCTGGGCTTTACTTAAGTTTAGTATAGTTTCGTCTTTGAGCTCGAGTCGGGTGACGGACAAATTTGTCCTCACTTCACAATTCAAACCGGATTCTTCTGCCTTGTTTTCAGTGGGCTTCAAAGTTTTCTTATATGTTCCACTCTTAGCAACTATAACTTGATTGCTATTTGAAAAAATTAGTGAGGTCTCTTCAGGGACAAAGCTGCTATTTACCTTTGCACCCTCACTACTGCCGCAGATCGCATCTTCTATTTGGAAATCCTTTGCGATTGCAGGTTTATCCACATAATTACCCTTAATAGTTGTATCTGCCTGTTCTGCAGTGTTATTGCAGTCATTGGTAATACTCTCATCAGGCATTAATGGGACCGGTGTTTCATGATTCCTTCTCGCTCTACGACTCATACCATAATCCTGATTTTCTTTGGTGCAATTCATAATGGTCTGGCAGTTAACATGCTCTTGTTTTTGTATGTGTGTTGACTTGACGAGTGGTGATAAACTCTGCACTGTCTTCCCATCGTCAAACTCACTGTCTTTCTCAGTGCAGCCTTTGGAATGTTTTGAAACCCAGTAAATGTCTTCAGGTGTATCCCCTTCATAGTCCTCATCTTCCAGATCAGTAGAACTCTGACTGCTGATGTTGGACCCACTATCTTCACTGCCACACCTGATGGCGAGGGGGTCGGTACGTGGGGTGCCCCCTGAAAATCTCCTCTTAAAGTGGGTTGTGGAATGAATGCTCTTGGTAATTGGCTTCAGGGGAACACTGTACTTTAATACCGGTGCAGCAGCATTTTCTTTTAACCTGGGGTCCAGGGGTTCCAGCTGCTTGGGTGACCGGAGAAGAGCAGCAGGTTGCATAGCCAATATGGGACCCTGTTGTAACACCAGATAAAATGTTAAATTATTAACCAGGTATGTGGCTATAAATAGGGGATACTTGTGTTATTCAAATCACACCTTTTGCTCATTGATAGGTTTATGAGAGCCCAATCCTGCAGACACAGATTTATATTTTCACATTACAATTCCCTCTGCAGTGGTGAAGTCAAAGCTTTGTATCATGGTACTGTGTTAAAATATAGATATAATAATTGAATACAAATGCATCATTCATACTTGTCTGTATGTGTGCCCTGGCCTGAAGTACATAGTTTGAACACACAAGTGGTTCCATGATGCTGGGAGCTGATTGGCTGAGCTTGTTCGGTACTGCAATAGACAACAGGCCAAAGGATGATGGAGCTGCTTCGTTAAAACTTCTTGTTCTCTGCCTGTGAAGAATAAATTAATTCAAGTAATAGTACATTTCTGTTTTGTTTTGTGTGTGTTTTCAAAATGCACATACTGCAACATGGACTTAAGATTGGTGCAACAACTGAAGTAATGTTGTCACTGTACTCGACCGTCATGGTGAAGAGAGCCAGCTGAGCCAGAAGGCAAGCTCTCAGTGTACTGGTCAATCTACCTTTCTAGCCTTGCATGTGATCATGACCTCTGAGTAGTGAGCCAGAGGGTCCAAGAATTGGCCAAAATTAGTCTATTTTGCAGGATAACTGGGATCACCCTCAGTAATAGGGGGATACGTTTGGAGTAGAGCAGCTGCTCCTCCACATCAGTTGAGGTGGCTTCTCGTTGAGATGAGGTGTTCTGGTCAACAGGGATGAAGCCCAGGGGTAGATCTAGTAAGTGCTGGAGGTCCAATGTTATACAGCTGGCCAGGAAAACGTCTCGGTCTCCCCCCAGTCAAAGTGGAGACAGGGAAGTCTGGGCTTTCCTACTGAGATTGCTATAGTACCCCCACGACTTGGACCCGGATAAGGGAAATATAATTGAAAAATGGATGTATGGATACATTTCATTCATTCCCCTTCCTTATAGGCATAGTTTGCCAAAAACATTAGTTGATTATTACGCCATTATTTCCCTTGATTGCTCCTTGAACATTAACTTTATAGGATTTCATGATTACGGTTATTCCCTCTGCAAAGTTCTACTGCAGGGGTCGCCAACCCGTCGATTGTAATCTACCAGTCGATCTTTGGGACCCAACCGGTCGATCGCGCAAATATTAGGAACATTGTTTTATCAAAATTACATCAGTATGTGACAACCGCACCTGGGGAGTGACCAACACATCCGCAATCAGGCAAGCATTTTAACACCTGAACACACACACACACACGTCTGTCTCTCTCTCTCTTCAGCCTCACATCCCGCGGCTCTCGACACCGCAGCCATACCCCACCAATGGCGGCCACGTACTACACCTCCTCGTCTCGCAAACGCGCCTTGCATGACGTGCTCATAAATCATGGAGCTGCAACAATGCATTAAAGCTGATCGTTCCAACGCATCAAACATTTTCTAGCATCCAAGATCAAACAACTCTTCCCTCAACCACGACAATTATCGCTCGCCTGTCACGGTAGGCTTTTAGGCCAAATACTATAGTCTGTGAACATTGCTCCAAAGTACAGATTTTGTGTTGATTTATTGTGAATACAAAACTAAACACTGACTTGTCCGAAAGCAGTAATATATGATAAAACAAGGCGGCAGCTAAAGGACTTCCCCGTTTATTCTCTCTTTACCACACTGTCATGAAAACAGTTCAATGGAAAGGGGTTATGGCTTTTCTTCATCAACAAAGTACATTGTAATAAATGTGCTGAAATTAGTTTGCCTCAACAATTGGTTGTAGTCTGTCTTTGCGAATACAGAAAAACCCTGCAACAAAACATTTTACGTCCGTTTTTCTCGCTGTGTACCTGTGTTTTGGGGGTACAGGAAGGCGGATGCTTCTCGGAGGCAGCTGTCCTGGTGGAAGAACGGGATCCAAATGCCTCTGCCGTCTGCAACCGTTGCTTAGGTTCGGCAAAGGCAAAGTTCCTCTGAAAAGGAAGGAAAACAATCATGGATCAACCCAGCCAAGTTAGAAGAGAAACATTCAACAGTGCGCCCTATTACCCGGTGCGCCTTATGTACGTATTAATTCTGGTTGTGGTACATGGTGTAATGATAAGTGTGACCAGTAAATGGCAGTCATACATAAGAGATATGTGTGGACTGCAGGTTAATGCCTGTTTAATAAATGGCGCAAGCAAGCAAACCCAAAATGTTGATCTTTCATTGATAATATAGAACATTACACACGGCGCTCAAAAGTCTGTCAAAATGTTTTAGTACAACCTTGGTAAGCTACGAAGCCGCACTGCTTGATTGATTTTGGGAGCATTACGGCTGCTGTAGTCAGTTCTTCAACATACCGGCATTATTATGGTATTGTAGTCCGCACTGTTGTCAATAAGCTTCTTTTTTGTTGTGGGGCATTCATCCACCGCTGTTGCCATTTCTAATACAAATTAGCATATACCGTATTTTCCGGACCATTAGGCGCACCGGATTATAAGGCGCAATGCCAATGAGCGGGTCTAGTCAGGTCTATTTTCATACAAAAGGCGCACCAGATTATAGGGCGCATTAAAGGGGTCGTATTATATATATTTTTTTCTAAATTAAAACTTCCTTGTGGTCTACATAACGTGGTTGTGGTTCTTTGGTCAAAATGTTGCATAGATTATATTTTATAGACCATCTTCAAGCCGTTTTTTGACAGTCGCTTCAGGAGGTGCCGTTTAGTGGGAGGTCTTATTTACGTGGCTCACTTTCGGCAGCGTCTTTTCTCCATCATCTTTGTTGTAGCGGTGTAGCGTGCAAGGACGGGAGTGGAAGAAGTGTCAAAAGATGGAGCTAACTGTTTTAATGACATCCATACTTTACTTAAATCAATAACGGAGCAGCATCTCCTCATCCGTGGCTCACTAGTGCAATAACAACGCCGGAAATGTGTCCTGTGAAAAACCGTCTGACCGGAACTCTCTAATAACTGAAGTTCCTTGGGCGAATAATGTATACTCACTACACCGGTATGTTTTAGCGCTTTTATAGCGAGTTTACTGACAGATACAAGTAAGAACTTTACACTACTTTGTATTAGAAATGGCAACAGCGGAGGATAACAAGAAGATAGAGAAAAAGAAGAAGCTTATTGACTACAAAGGCAGACGCTCGCAATTTTTCAGGATTTATGCAGATCCCAAATACAGATCAGCAGGTACCAGAAGGTAAGAAAAGTTGTTTTTGCATAATATTGCGAAACAAAACGGCAGATAATATGTCTTACCTTATACACACACCATAATAATACTTGTATGTTGAAGCACAGTACAATCCATCAAGCGGTGCGGCTTCATAGCTTACCAAAGTCGTACTAAAACATTTTGATGGATTGTTGAGTCCCGTGTGTAATGTTCTATATGTTCAATGGAACATATAAAATGTTTGTGTTGTTTACTTAAGTCATATTGCAGTCTACACATACCTCTTATGTGTGACTGTCATCTACTGGTCACACTTATCATTTCACCATGTACCAAATAAAATTGCTTTGAGGTTGGTAAGCACAACCAAAATGATTCTGTACATTAGGCGCACCGGGTTATAAGGCGCACTGTCAAGTTTTGAGAAAATGAAAAGATTTTAAGCACGCCTTATAGTCTTAAAAATACGGTAGTTCTGATTTATCTCTCTCAGTAGACTCGTTATGGAAGCACTAAAAACTACAACAAAGATGACAGAGAGAAGACACAGTCGAAGTGATACTCAGCAATCTTTTGACCAAAGAACCACCATTACATGTTATGTACATTACAAGTAAGTGTTTAAAATATATTTAAAAAAAAAATAATATGACCTCTTTAATGCGCCTAATAATCCGGTGCGACTTTTGTATGAAAAAAGACCCCGTCATCGACGGTGCGCCTCGTGGTCCAAAATATACAGTACATTGTCTTGCGTTGAAGTTGGAGATGTCCGATTATGGCTTTTTTGCCGATGTCCGATATTCCGATATTGTCCAACTCTTAATTATCGATTCCGATATCAACCGATACCGATATATACAGTCGTGGAATTAACACATTAGTATGCCTAATTTTGTTGTGATGCCCCGCTGGATGCATTAAACAATGTAACAAGGTTTTCCAAAAGAAATCAACTCAAGTTATGGAAAAAAATGCCAACATGGCACTGCCATATTTATTATTGAAGTCACAAAGTGCATTTTTTTTTTTTAACATGCCTCAAAACAGCAGCTTGGAATTTGGGCCGTGCTCTCCCTGAGAGAGCATGAGGAGGTTGGGGGGGCGGGGTTGAGGTGGTGCGGGGAGGGGGTTAGCGGGGGGTGTCTATTGTAGCATCCCGGAAGAGTTAGTGCTGCAAGGGGTTCTAGGTATTTGTTCTGTTGTGTTTATGTTGTGTTACGGTGCGGATGTTCTACCGAAATGTGGTTGTCATTCTTGTTTGGCGTGGGTTCACAGTGTGGCGCATATTTGTAACAGTGTTTAAGTTGTTTATACGGCCACCCTCAGTGTGACCTGTATGGCTGTTGACCAAGTATGCATGGAATTAACTTGTGTGTGTGAAAAGCCGTAGATATTATGTGATTAGGCCGGCATGCAAAGGCAGTGCCTTTAAGGTTTATTGGCGCTCTGTACTTCTCCCTACGTCCGTGTACCACTCCGTACAGCGGCGTTTTTAAAAAGTCATATATTTCACTTTTTGAAACCGATACCGATAATTTCCGATATTACATTTTAAAGCATTTATCAGTCCATAATATCGGCAGTCCGATATTATCGGACATCTCTAGTTGAAGTGGCAATAAAACCATAAAACCCATCACTTCCAACTATCTTTCTCAACTTCTAGACATCAAAAACCTGCTCAAAGGCCTCATTTTGTCCTTGGGTAACTTGGACTTGATTCAAAAGTGAGGCTCCCATGTAAAAAAAAAAGACAATGGTCTGATTCACCAAACCCCTCCTGGCTCCCCGTCTTTCTGTTCCCCAACCTGTCTGTGGAGAACAGGTTGTCCTCCGGGCCGCAGTAGCAGGTGGCGGCATACAAGTCCGGCAGTGTAACCGGAGAGGGAAGCATTCACATGCTGATGTCAGAGTAAGATGTGCTTGTTGACAACTCCAGTCGGGGGGCATCATGCCCACAAGTCACCGTGTTAATTGTACGCACACTTGCTTGTGTGTACCAGAGTTTTTTTCTTTAGTTACGTATAAACAGATGTTAAAGGACACGACGTGGGTGTAAACACCTTTCACTCTGCCCACCTGCTGCCTGACATGGCGTTCTGGTAGACTTGGATCAGGTCTGTCAGGGTTTCCATGGCATTTCGGTCACTGTGAGGACTCCCCTCATCTTCGTTATCCTCTACAAACAGACACAATTATACATTTATATCAACTCAAAGATGATTTGTGTGAGAAATGCATGTTTAGCTGATCACTGTCCTATTGATCCAACGCAACAATTGTAAATTTTCCACTTAAAACCTTACATTTACTTGCAATAAACTATACAGTATTTATGTAATTACCTTTTTATGCTCCCCGATGCTGTTTTTCCAAGCTCTTTTTTACATCGCCATAGATTAGCAAACCTGTTTCCTTTCTGTTCTCTTTTGAGCTTCGTGTCTGAGGTAAAAGGCAGGAGGGCGAGCTCCTCAGCAAGAAGGTTGTCCTGGCCAGAGAGACCACACCCATGCACCGTGGTCCCTCCCACCGTGCCTGCCTAAATCGTTCCCTGCATCCCTTCCCCCCATATGACGGAGATGTTACCTGAATAACCAAAACATGAGATGCTGTTTGTATACGGAGGGTTTATTGCGGGGATGTTAAACTCGTTTTCATCGAGGGACACATCGCAGAGTATGGCTGCCATCAGAGGGCCGCTTGTAATTGTCATTATTAATTACAGTATATACATTGGCTGTCCATTTTACAGTAAAAACTTTACATTTACAACATTTTACTGTAAAATATAGCGTTTTTTAATTTATTTTTTACAACATTTTACGGTAAATGGAAAAACAGTACCACTGTTTTTTGGGGCAGGGGGGTTACGGAAAAAGCTGGCAGCTTAGTTGCCAGAATTTTTGTGTTAAATTGACATTGGTTTTTACTACATTATATTGTTACTGGAAAAACAGTACAAGTTCTTTTTTTATTCTGGCAACTTCGCTGCCAGTTTTTCTACCGTAAAAATGAGAGATGTCCGATAATGGCTTTTTTGGCGATATCCAATATTCCGATATTGTCCGATATCAACCGATACCGATATATACAGTCATGGAATTAACACATTATTATGCCTAATTTTGTTGTGATGCCCCGCTGGATGCATTAAACAATGTAACAAGGTTTTCCAAAAGAAATCAACTCAAGTTATGGAAAAAAATGCCAACATGGCACTGCCATATTTATTATTGAAGTCACAAATCAATCAATCAATCTTTATTTATATAGCCCTAAATCACAAGTGTCTCAAAGGGCTGCACAAGCCACAACGACATCCTCGGTACAAAGCCCACATACGGGCAAGGAAAAACTCACCCCAGTGGGACGTCGATGTGAATGACTATGAGAAACCTTGGAGAGGACCGCATATGTGGGTAACCCCCCCCCCCCCTCTAGGGGAGACCGAAAGCAATGGATGTCGAGTGGGTCTGACATAATATTGTGAGAGTCCAGTCCATAGTGGATCCAACATAATAGTAATAGTCCAGTCCATAGTGGGGCCAGCAGGACACCATCCCGAGCGGAGACGGGTCAGCAGCGCAGAGATGTTCCCTGCTGATGCACAGGTGAGCGGTCCACCCCGGGTCCCGACTCTGGACAGCCAGCACTTCATCCATGGCCACCGGACCTGTGCCCCCCCCCCCCCTCAAGGAAAAGGGGAGCAGAGGAGAAAAGAAAAGAAACGGCAGATCAACTGGTCTAACAGGGGGGCTATTTAAAGGCTAGAGTATACAAATGAGTTTTAAGATGGGACTTAAATGCTTCTACTGAGGTAGCATCTCTAATTGTTACCGGGAGGGCATTCCATAGTACTGGAGCCCGAATAGAAAACGCTCTATAGCCCGCAGACTTTTTTTGGGCTCTGGGAATCACTAATAAGCCGGAGTTCTTTGAACGCAGATTTCTTGCCGGGACATATGGTACAATGCAATCGACAAGATAGGACGGAGCTAGACCGTGTAGTATTTTATACGTAAGTAGTAAAACCTTAAAGTCACATCTTAAGTGCACAAAGTGCATTCTTTTTTTTAACATGCCTCAAAACAGCAGCTTGGAATTTGGGACATGCTCTCCCTAAGAGAGCATGGGGAGGTTGAGGTGGGGGGGGGGGGGTTTGAGTTGGGGTGGGGGTAGGGGGTGGCGGGGGGTGTATATTGTAGCGTCCCGGAAGAGTTAGTGCTGCAAAGGGTTCTGGCTATTCATCCGTTTTCTACCGCACCTGTTCAAGAAGTCGCATTGATGGTAAGAAGTAGTTCATTTTTTTATTGGTTAGCTTCAGAGTAACAATGTTATTACAATGAATAAAAGTCTTATTATACTCTAAAAATGTTGGTCTTCCTTAAAAATGCACGCATCTAGTTGTATTCAGTGTTAAAAAATATTATAGGGCTCTCACGGAAATACGTTTTAAAATATTTGGCTTTCATGGCTCTCTCAGCCAAAAAGGTTCCCGACCCCTGGTCTAAATCCTGGAACTTGGAAAGTCTTTCAAAGCGGCTATACTCGTACTTTTTCGGGGTTTGGTGGTGCAGAACAAAAGGACATGCATTTATCCTCTCAAAAAAAACAAAAGACAATGAAATTATACATGTACCGTATTTTCCGGACCATAGGGCGCACCGGATTATAAGGCGCACTGCCGATGAATGGTCTATTTTTGATCTTTTTTCATATATAAGGCGCACCGGATCATAGGGCGCATTAAAGGAGTCATATTATTATTATTTTTTTTCTAAATGTAAAACACTTCCTTGTGGTCTACATAACATGTAATAGTGGTTCTTTGGTCAAAATGTTGCATAGATTATGTTTTACTGATCATCTTCAAGCCACTTTCTGACAGTCGCTTCAGGATGCGCCGTTTTGTGGGCGGTCTTATTTAAGTGGCTCACCTTTAGCAGCGTCTTCTCCCCGTCATCTTTGTTGTAGCGGTGTAGCGTGCAAGGACGGGAGTGGAAGAAGTGTCAAAAGATGGAGCTAACTGTTTTAATGACATTCAGACTTTACTTGTATCAATAACGGAGCAGCATCTCCTCATCCGGAAACAACACCACCGGAAATGTGTCCCGTGAAAAAAACGTCCGACCGGAACTCTCTAACAACTAAAGTTCCTTGGGTGAATAATTTAAACTCACTAGACCGGTATGTTTTAGCGCTTTCATGGCGAGCTTACTGACAGATATAAGTAAGAACTTTACACTACTTTATATTACAAATGGCAACAACGGAGGATGAATGTCACATAACAAAAAGATAGAGAAAAAGAAGAAGCTTATCGACTATGGCATTGGCACGGACACGCGCAAATTTTCAGGATATATGCAGATCCCAAATACAGATCAGCAGGTACCAGAAGGTAAGAAAAGTTGCTTTTGCATAATATTGCGAAATAAAACGCCAGATAATGTCTTACCTTATACACACACCGTAATAATATTCGTATGTTGAAGCACGCCAAGCGGTGCGGCTTCATAGCTTACCAAAGTCGTACTAAAACATTTTGATAGATTTTTGAGCGCCGGGTGTAATGTTCTACATTTTCAATGGAACATATGAAATGTTGGTGTTGTTTACTTGAGTCATATTGCCATCATAGTGCAGTCTACATGTATCTATTATGTTTGACAGCCATCTACTGGTCACACTTATCATTACACCGTGTACCAAATAAAATTGCTTCGAGTTCGGTAAGCAAAACCAGAATTATTCTGTACATTAATGCGCACCGGGTTAAAAGACGCACTTTTGAGTTTTGAGGGAAAAAAAGGGTTTTAAGTGCGCCTTATAGTCCGGAAAATACGGTCCAAGTTATACTGTCATTGTAAGACCCACTTACCCTGACTAGAGGTGTTTTGATGGTCCAGTTGACATTCGTAATAGTCCAATGTCCCCTGCAAAACAAGCAAAGAATGTGATTTAATCCTATAAATGCAATAATCTCCTCCACTTATTGGTGTTCAGTTACACTTCGGTTTTCCAAAACCGCTGACAAAAACTAAACTGAATGAAAACTATTATATTTCCCATCAGAAACAATGCAAATCTAATATTTATTGCACAGTTCGAACATGGTGTTTTGTTTCAATACCTATTAAGTAAAATGTATGCATGCACATCAGTGGCGGCTGCTGGTCTTTCAAGTAGAGGAAGCTCATTATCTTCTACTTTCTAAACACGAGTACAGTCTCCAGTAACAGATGACAGATATAAAGACGCCAGATTATACAAATGAAACATAATTTAAAGGATTATAAACTTCTCCATATAAATGTAGAATAACCAAATTAAACTAAACAAATGCTCTGGCGGTGGTTTATATTCGCTCACAAAAAGGGATTCAACCTCAGATGGATCCTCCAATCATCATGCAGAAGCTTGGTGTCCATTCGCTTCCAGAGACACCTGGCGTCCGATGGGCGGGACAAAGCCTAGCATTTATCCAACGACTGTCTAGTTTTGGTGCTGTGGAACAACCCTCTTTATCAATGGACGCTCAGCTTAAACACCATTTAATGCAGTGTGACGCCACCACAATGAATGAGAAGAAAGTCGCGTTAACTGTCTACAAAGTCTCTGATTCAAAAACATTTTTTAACTCAATCTAGTGCATACTTAGTCTATTAAATGTAAACACATAAGTACATATTTAACCACTTTTTTTTTTTTTTACATTTTAGGGGGAAGCTGAGGTTTCCTGAATCACCACCGATACACATCTAGAAAATAGAAGAAGGTCTCAGAAGTCTTGGATTGGTATGAGCAGATATACAGTAGCTCAAAAAGGTTCATTATGTGTTCTTATTCATATACTTTTTCAAAATGTCTTGTAATCAGACCAGAGAAACACATCAAAAATGCACTCAAAAACTGCCAATATCCAACCTGGGCCATCAAAAACCAACAAGTAAAAAACAAGGAAAAGAGAACAAAGAAAAACCTGAAAATAAACCTGAAATAAAGAACAAAGAGGTCATAACCTTACCATACATTAAGGGAAGAACCGAACCAATAAAACGGGTCATGAAAAAACACAAAATAAACACAACAGTTAAATCTCACACTTAAACAAGACAGTTACTTGGACATCCAAAAGACAAAATACAAAACCAGTGAAGTTGGCACGTCGTGTAAATTGTAAATACGTAAAAACAGAATACAATGATTTGCAAATCCTTTTCAACCTATATTCAATTGAATAGACTGCAAAGACAAGATACAAGATACACGTTTGAACTGGAAAACTTTATTTTTTGCAAATATTAGCTCATTTGGAATTTGATGCCTGCAACATGTTTAAAAAAAGCTGGCAAAAGTGGCAAAAACGACTGAGAAACTTGAGGAATGCTCATCAAACATTTATATGGAACATCCCACAGGTGAACAGGCGAAATTGGTAACAGGTGGGTGCCATGATTGGGTATAAAAGCAGCTTCCATGAATTGCTCAGTCATTCACAAACAAGGATGGGGCTCGGGTCATCACTTTGTGAACAAATGCGTGAGCAAATTGTCAAACAGTTTCAGAAGAACATTTCTCAACCAGCTATTGCAAAGGAATTTAGGGATTTCACCATCTACGGTCCGTAATATCATCAAAAGGTTCAGAGAATCTGGAAAAAATCACTGCACGTAAGCAATGATATTCCGGACCTTCGATCTTTCAGGCGGTACTGCATCAAAAACCGACATCAGTGTGTAAAGGATATCACCACATAGGCTCAGAAACACTTCATAAAACCACCGTCAGTAACGACAGTTCGTTGCGACATCTGTAAGTGCGAGTTAAAACTCGACTATGCAAAGCGAAGGCCCTTTATCAACAACACCCAGAAACCAGGTATGCCTGGTTGGCCACGCCTCTAAGAACAGCTGATAGGCAACACGTCACAGTGGTCAGGTGACCCTTCTGAAGAAGACTACAGATGACATGTCAGGTAAAAATTCCATCTAATATACCGAAAATATGGTCCGATTACAAGAACATTTGAAAAAGTACAGATATACAGTGTTTAAAAAAAGGTGCCATCCTTATATTCCATACTATTTCTGAATTGCTTTAACGCAAATAATGTTTTAGGCTTGTCCGTGACACGTACCTCGGTGTGGCTATATGGTTGAACCTGGTCCTGATGGGTTGGCGTCCGAGTGGGCGAACCTGAGGGAGACTGATCTGTGAGGCTTTCAAGGTCCAACTCAAGGTCCAAACATCCCAGTTCCGTGTGAAAATGTTGGTCCAAAGGCGGGGACGGCCCGGTGCCAGCATCTGCCGTAGAAAGAACCGGTAAGAAATCCTATTTAGTTGGCACTTTGTCCAATTCTACTTCAACTACTTGCTACTATGACTGAGAGTGGTCTGAGCAGGTCCAGCCTTTTAAAACTTGACATTTGAGTAAAAAAAAAAAAATGTCCCTGCCCCCTTCAACACAGAGTTGTTTGGACAAGGTGGGAGGACAAGTCGTAAAACAACAAAAAAAAAAGGTGTTTTCTAGGACCATTCTCATTTATTCGTTCCATTTCACTCAATGAATGGTTCAATTTCATTCATCCTTGACCGTTTCTTTTGTTTTTTGTTTTTTAAATAAACAAACACTCATATTGAAGGCGCTTAATGGCATTAGTGCCTCACGCGGGCACACACAAACAAGCTTTTCTTATCCAGAACGCCCACATGAGAGGGGGCTCTGAGTGTAGCTGCAGAGGTTGTCGCTCTGAAAGAAAACAGGATTATGAGTGCACTTGGAATGCTGTGTCGGTGTCAGAGAGGAAGGGAAACACACTTTTGCATAATCATAAATAGAACAATATTCAAAGGCTTGTGAATGTGCACGTACATGCCCACAAAAAAAATCATTACACATGCAGTATGAAATGAGATCCATGGCGAGAGATGTACAGTAGGAAGGGGATTCATATGGGCCCATTCGACACGGTTTAACCTGACACATGAAACGTGACAAATTGGGGGTTGCACTACCCGCTTAAGCCGTGTTTTGCGGCAAATCCAACTTTGACCACAGCGTCAGTTGCTATGTAGAGTGGCGCTTTCCATCATTTTCGGCAGACTGCTTTGCAAAATGATTAACCCCCCCTATTCCTCTCACGTGAGATTCACCCAGGAATGGGGCCGTATGAATCCCTTTCTTATTGTATCATAAATTCAGCCATTAGTAGTAATGATTTTCTTTCCGATCCGATACCGAGTAAAATTCAGGCTGGTATCAGCGATACCGATACTTTGTGCAAATGTACCTAATGTGTCTGCTGAAATAGTTCTATTATAATAGCTAAAAATGTCAAATAACATAGCACAAGGAATACAGTTTTTTATTTATAATAATTTAGTATTTATTAAAATATATATTCCATCCATCCATTTACTACCGCTTGTCCCTTTCGGGGTCGCGGGGGGTGCTGGAGCCTATCTCAGCTGCATTCGGGCGGAAGGCGGGGTACACCCTGGATAAAATATATATTATTAGTATGTATTATTATTAGAGATGTCCGATAATGGCTTTTTTGCCGATATCCGATATTCCGATATTGTCCAACTCTTAATTACCGATACCGATATCAACCGATACCGATATATACAGTCGTGGAATTAACACATTATTATGCCTAATTTTGTTGTGATGCCCCGCTGGATGCATTAAACAATGTAACAAGGTTTTCCAAAATAAATCAACTCAAGTTATGGAAAAAATGCCAACATGGCACTGCCATATTTATTATTGAAGTCACAAAGTGCATTATTTTTTTTTAACATGCCTCAAAACATCAGCTTGGAATTTGGGACATGAGGAAGTTGAGGTGGGCAGGGTTGGGGGCGGGGATGTATATTGTAGCGTCCCAGAAGAGTTAGTGCTGCAAGGGGTTCTGGGTATTTGTTCTTTTGTGTTTATGTTGTGTTACGGTGCCGATGTTCTCCCGAAATGTGTTTGTCATTCTTGTTTGGTGTGGGTTCACAGTGTGGCGCATATTTGTAACAGTGTTAAAGTTGTTTATACGGCCACCCTCAGTGTGACCTGTATGGCTGTTGACCAAGTATGACTTGCATTCACTTGTGTGTGTGAAAAGCCGTAGACATTATGTGACTGGGCCGGCACGCGAAGGCAGTGCCTTTAAGGTTTATTGGTGCTCTGTACTTCTCCCTACGTCCGTGTACACAGCGGCGTTTTAAAAAGTCAAAAATTTTACTTTTTGAAACCGATACCGATAATTTAAAACCGATACCGATAATTTCCGATATTACATTTTAAAGCATTTATCGGGTGATAATATCGGCCTGCCGGTATTATCGGACATCCCTAATTATTATATTTATATATAATTTATTATTATTATTATTTATTTTCACATTTATTTATTTCGAACTCTGAAGTATATTGAGGTCGTAGCGTGAATAAAAATATAGTCAAACTAATGCAACAGAAAAAAAAATTAAAAAGTACACAAAAATGGTGTTTCAAACCATAACAAAAGGAAATAAGTAAGATAATAAAAGCATTAAAATCAATGAATTGATAAGAATTACTATTAGAATTAAAAAGTAAGTCACATTTCAGTTTCGTAAACATGTTAACGTGAAAATACTCAACACTCAACAAAAGCATCCAACATCGCCATAGTGCCTCATTCACAAGTTTAGTTAAAGTACCAATGATTGTCACACACACACTAGGTGTGGTGAAATTTGTCCTTTGCATTTGACCCATCCCCTTGTTCACCCCCTGGGAGGTGAGGGGAGCAGTGAGCAGAAGCGGTGGCCGCGCCCATGATTCATTTTTGGTTATTTAACCCTCAATCTCGACCCTTGATGCTGAGTGCTAAGCAGGGAGGTAATGGGTCCCATTTTTATAGTCTTTGGTATGACTCGGCCGGGGTTTGAACTAACAACCTACGGTGGACACTCTAACCACTAGGCCACTGAGTAGGTGGTTGGTTATCTCAAATAACTAAAGTATCAAAAGTATTGATATTCTGATTTGAGAATCGATATTAGGGCAGAAAGATCTGGTCTCTGTGGTATCGATATGTCAGTATCGATCCGTAAATGACAAACCATTACTGTTTGGGAGGTATTTGTTAACAACATCCTTACTGCCACATGTGGTGCTATATTAGAGGGGCATAGAAGTGCATTATGTCAGTTGTGTTCTCTGCTGGCCTAACATAATCAGAAATCATGATCATAATTAAAGATAAAAGTCATTTTTAATTTACTTTCCCTAAATATTCATATTCTCTTCATGTCATATTATGCTCCTTCCAGTGCTGTTGTTTTTAGTTTTAGTTTGTAGCCAATCAGAATTCAGCTTGCTTATGTTGCCATGCCGTACGTAATCTGCCTGGGGCCGTCAGAATCAACAATGCGGGCGTCCGTGCACTGTAAGTGAACGGGCACATACAGTTGATAGACAACTGTGATAGCCAATCAGATCACGATTTGTTGACAGTAAGGCCTTCTAGATGGCCTTATGCTGTGATTGGATACTCACTTGGGAGTCCCAAGTGAGTATCCAATCACAAGTTGCGAAAATAGGAGCAATAGAAAGCCACAGACAACTCGCCGGTACTCACAAAGAAGGAGAGCAACATGTTGATTAGATGGCAGATATATATTTGCAAGGCCATTCTCAAGAAGGATACTTAAGAGAAACTACATCTTGTGAGACCATGTCGGCGATGAAATGGGGAAATGCCCGCCATTTCCACTCAAATCAACCGACTACGAGGGGCTATACGGCGTTAAATGGGTGCTACAAATTGCGAGTTCAAATATTTTATTTCTTTATTTTTCCACGTTTAATGTTTTTTTGCAATGTTAATTTTGAAAGTAGCCACATAAGATATGTTTTAATTGCTGATGCGGGTTTATTGATTTTTAAATGCGCCAGAAAATAACCCGTTTTGTACACTGTTGTAGTGCATAAATGTGTTTCTGTATAGTTTTTCTCCAGCAATGGTCATGTGGGGACATAAATTATGGTATTTTGAGAGGTAATCATTGAAGTCGGACATCACTGAAGGCCTAGGTGGGAAACGAACGGCCCGCCACTGCTTTCAGGTAATACTGAGAGATGCTTCTTGCCCCAAATAGAGGAGTTCAAGTACCTCAGAGTCTTGTTCACGAGTGAGGGAAGAGCGGATCGTGAGGTCGACAGGCGGATCGGTGCAGCGTCTTCAGTAATGCGGACGCTGTATCGATCCGTTGTGGTGAAGAAGGAGCTGAGCCGGAAGGCAAAGCTCTCAATTTACCGGTCGATCTACGTTCCCATCCTCACCTATGGTCATGAGCTTTGGGTTATGACCGAAAGGACAAGATCACGGGTACAAGCGGCCGAAATGAGCTTCCTCCTACGGGTGGTGGGAATCTCCCTTAGAGATAGGGTGAGAAGCTCTGTCATCCGGGAGGAGCTCAAAGTAAAGCCGCTGCTCCTCCACATCGAGAGGAGCCAGATGAGGTGGTTCGGGCATCTGGTCAGGATGCCACCCGAACGCCTCCCTAGGGAGGTGTTTCGGGCACATCCAACCGGTAGTAGGTCACGGGGAAGACCCAGGACACGTTGGGAAGACTATGTCTCCCGGCTGGCCTGGGAACCCCTCGGGATCCTCCGGGAGGAGCTGGACGAAGTGGCTGGGGAGAAGGAAGTCAGCGACCCGACCTCGGATAAGCGAAAGAAGATGGATGGATGGAGAGCTGCTTCTAACCATACATATCATTAAAAAAAAACATCTGAAAGTGGCAGTTGAAACGGTGTTATATGTCAGTTTTCTTTGTTAAGACATAGTTTTTGGTACGCGTATTGGATCTCATTGGTTCCATCCATCCATTTTCTACCGCTTGTCCCGTTCGGGGTCGCGGGGGTTGCTGGAGCCTATCTCAGCTGCACATGGGCGGAAGGCAGGGTACACCCTGGACAAGTCGCCACCTCATCGCAGGGCCAACACAGATAGACAGACAACATTCACACTCACATTCACACACTAGGGCCAATTTAGTGTTGCCAATCAACCTATCCCCAGGTGCATGTCTTTGGAGGTGGGAGGTAGCCGGAGTACCCGGAGGAAACCCACGCAGTCACGGGGAGAACATGCAAACTCCACACAAAAAGATCCCGAGCCCAGGATTAAACTCAGGACTACTCAGGACCTTCGTATTGTGAGGCTCATTGGTTGTGAGGTGATATCCTCAGCCAGTTTAATAAGTAACCCAGGAATGAATCAGTAATCCACACCAAGACACAAACAGGAAGAATTGAGTAAACACGACTGTCCCAAACATCCTTTTCTCAGGCTTATTTTCTCCTAAATGCTAAATTGTATTCCAAAGATGAAGAGTGCTCATTTGACAAAACCCTTTTGTTGACTTCACAATCATAAGCAGCTTATTGTTCTCCTTTGAATAGTTCCTTTGAATCTGAATTTTCCCACATTTCAACAAATGCTGAGGCTATTTCACAAACATTCCTAAGATTTGGATTGAACAAACGGTTTCCTTCAGCATTGCAATTTGTGTAAACGTGAAGTTGTTGGTGTGTTTCCACCTGAGAGACTGATGGCTTCCAGAATCATGCCAGCGATCTCGTCCTTCAGAGGGCTGTTGATGTTCGCAGCGTAGTGGAGGGCAGACCAGCCGCTGTCGTCTTGCACCCACAAATCTCTGAACACAAACGTTAAAGGCGGATTAGTTCAGACATGTCCTTAATGCAGTGCTTCTCCATTATTCTCTGTCACGCCCACCCGAGGGAGATGAAAACATTTTGTGCCCACTTGTCTATAAAATTGTTATAAGTACACCTCTGCGTGGTCCGTGTATCTTCCGTTCATTCTATTTCTAATTTTTAAATGCAAATCAAAGAACACATTTCGGGCCATTTTTTCTATTTTCATTTCTGAAAAAAATTCAATGACACTTTTTTAAAACGACAATAGGACTCCTGCTGAACACAAATGTTACCGTTCTGCTAAAAACATGCTAAACGCAAAGGAAAAGCTAAAATACTGCTTTCGGTTCAATTTGTCATCACACAGATAACCACGCATTTTTGCATTTTAGATGAACATGAATTGGATTTTTGTGTTTATCTGGAAAAATACAAATCCATAAAAGGAAAACAGCACATAATTCAATATAATGGCAATATTGAATGAAAATCAACTCTTTTTTGTTGGTTTTAAAATGTGCTATATATAATTAAAATCGAAAAAAGGGCCCTAATTTTGTGCACAGACTCGTGTACCGTCCGTTCATTCTAATTCTAATTCTGAAATGCAAGTCAAAACACAAAATTAGGGCCTTTTTTTGATTTTTATCATGTATGGCAGATTTTAAAACACGCAAAAAAGGGTTGATTTTCATTAAAATATTGCCATAAAATTGTACTATTTTCCTTTTATGAATTTGTATTTTTCCAGATAAACACAAAAATCCAATTCATGTTCATCCAAAATGCAAAACTGCGTGGTTATGACAATTTGAACTGGAAGCAGTATTTTAGCTTTAGTTTTTAGCATAACGGTCCGTGTACCTTCCGTTCATTCTATTTCGAATTCTATAATGTGAATCAAAAAACTCATTTTGGGCCATTTTTTCTATTTTCTATTCAATTATCCATCCATCCATTTTCTACTGCTTATTCCCTTCGAAAATGTTACCGTTCTGCTAAAACATGCTAAAAGCAAAGGAAAAGCTAAAATACTGCTTCCGGTTCAATTTGTCATCACACAGATAACCACGCATTTTTGCATTTTGGATTAACATAAATTGGATTTTTGTGTTTATCTGAAAAAATTAAAATCCATAAAAGGAAAACTGCACAAAATTCAATATAATGGCAATACTTAATGAAAATCAACCCTTTTTTGTTTGTTTTAAAATGTATAATTAAAATCGAAAAAAGGGCCCTAATTTTGTACACAGACCCGTGCACCTTCCGTTCATCCTAATTCTAATTCTGAAACGCAAATCAAAACACAAAATTAGGGCCGTTTATTGATTTTTATTATGTATGGCAGATTTTAAAACATACAAAAAAGTGTTAATTTTCATTAAAATATTGCCATAAAATTGTGCTGTTTTCCTTTTATGAAAATTTGTATTTTTCCAGATAAACACAAAAATGCAAAACTGTGTGGTTATGACAAATTGAACTGGAAGCAGTATTTTAGCTTTAGTTT
The DNA here is from genome assembly GCF_033978685.3 of Nerophis lumbriciformis. Classification (NCBI taxonomy): domain Eukaryota; kingdom Metazoa; phylum Chordata; class Actinopteri; order Syngnathiformes; family Syngnathidae; genus Nerophis; species Nerophis lumbriciformis. Next base: position 17,045,070 of record NC_084578.2, on the reverse strand, counting down.
TTAGCATAACGGTCCGTGTACCTTCCGATCATTCTATTTCGAATTCTCTAATGTGAATAAAAAAACTCATTTTGGACCATTTTTTTCTATTTTAATTTCTGAAACAAAAGTTGGACAACTATTTAGTGACACTTTTTAAAAATGACAATAGGACCCCTGCTGAACAAAAATGTTACCGTTCTGCTAAAACATGATAAACGCAAAGGAAAAGCTAAAATACTGCTTCCGGTTCAATTTGTCATCACACAGATGACCACGCATTTTTGCATTTTGGATTAACATAAATTGGATTTGTGTGTTTATCTGGAAAAATAAACATCCATAAAAGCAAAACAGCACAAAATCCAATGTAATGGCAATATTTGAATGAAAATTAACCTTGTTTTCAAATCTGCCATATATACTGTAGTAAAAATCGAAAAACGGTCCTAATTTTGTGTTTTGAATTGTTTTTCAGAATTGGAAATAGAATGAACACAAAGTACACGGAACCTTGTTACAGACACCATTTGGAAACAATTAAGGTATGTAAATTAACATTTACAAAATATTTCTGTGGAAAAAAATTTTATTTCACAACATACCGTATTTTTCGGACTATAAGTCGCTCCGGAGTATAAGTCGCCCCGACCGAAAATGCATAATAAAAAAGGAAAAAAACATATAAGTCACACTGGAGTATAAGTCGCATTTTTGGGGGAAATTTATTTGATAAAACCCAACACCAAGAATAAACATTTGAAAGGCAATTTAAAATAAATAAAGAATAGTGAACAACAGGCTGAATAAGTGTACGTTATATGAGGCATAAATAACCAACTGAGAACGTGCCTGGTATGTTAACGTAACATATTATGGTAAGAGTCATTCAAATAACTATAACATATAGAACATGCTATACGTTTACCAAACAATCTGTCACTCCTAATCGCTAAATCCCATGAAATCTTATACGTCTGTGTAGTCTCTTACGTGAATGAGCTAAATAATATTGTTTGATATTTTACGGTAATGTGTTAATAATTTCACACATAAGTCGCTCCTGAGTATAAGTCGCACCCCCGGCCAAACTATGAAAAAAACTGCGACTTATAGTCCGAAAAATACGGTATATATCTGCGGTTACTATGTTTTTTCCCTACAATGTAGTGGGTGCGGCTTATATACCGGTGCGCTTTATAGTCTGGAAAATAGTGTTAGATTTGTCATGAGAATGTACAGTACATGCATTTGTTTGTGTGGTATAATCTAAGAAACGTGTTTCCTTACACCGAGAGCCTCAGCAGTTCTTTGACCACTTCCGCGGGTCGGTGTTGCCATGGCAACAAAGACATGCCTTCAAACAGGTCGATGTCTCGCATGGCGAGCATGAGTGGAGTCACGCCATCACTGTTGGGCACGTTGGCGTCCACTTTGTCCGCCTGAGCCTGACACACAACAATAAATGTAAACAATGATCCTAAAGATTGAAGAGTTTATGGGTTTCCAATGATACCCAATGGTCAATTTTTGCAGCCGGAGCAAGAACTTATTGATTTTATTTGCCAATACACTGAAGACTGCTTATTTCAAAAGTTGCATTAGCGTTATCAAAACACTGTTTTTCAATATTAATGGGTCTAAAAGCAATACATATCAAACATATGAAAATCAAATAAAGGCAATAGGATGACAAAGCACTCTTGGAATTAGAAATATGAGAGCATAATGAGAAAAAGCTCAAGTATTCGTGAATAGTTGTGCCTTACCAGCAGGTGCTGTACTGTGGTCAAGTCTCCTTGCCAGGCGGCCTGCAGCAACCTGGTCTGAAGGGGCAAATGAGGCCTGGACATCCAGCCCAGTATTTTCTCCTGGAGCTCCGGGGGGCTGACGTGTAGTCCTGTCTGCTTGGCAGAGTCACATAGAGTCATATCAGCCCCAGTCTGCAGCAGGCGCTCTACCACCTGTGTGCAACAAAGCACAGGTATAACTTCTATGAAGTAAAAAAAAAGGTTTTTAATCATGCTCACACGGAGCGAATCCACAAGCACAAAGTACAACTAGAATAGGCATAATGCTAAAAAGCCCAAGCCGAACTGAAATGCTAATAGATAAATAAGTAACAAAATATACGAACCCTGCAAAAGGAGCTAAAAAGCTTGAATGTTAACATTAATGTGTTACCAAGTACCGTTTTGATTTAGAGATGTCCGATAATGTCGACCGATAAATGTGTTAAAATGTAATATCGGAAATTATCGGTATCGTTTTTTTTAAATTATCGGTATCGTTTTTTTATTTTTTGTTTTTTGTTTTTTTAATTAAATCAACATAAAAAACACAAGATACACTTGCAATTAGTGCACCAACCCAAAAAACCTCCCTTCATTCACACTCATTCACACAAAAGGGTTGTTTCTTTCTGTTATTAATATTCTGGTTCCTACATTATATATCAATATATATCAATACAGTCTGCAAGGGATACAGTCCGTAAGCACACATGATTGTGCGTGCTGCTGGTCCACTAATAGTACTAACCTTTAACAGTTAATTTTACAAATTTTCATTAATTACTAGTTTCTATGTAACTGTTTTTATATTGTTTTACTTTCTTTTTTGTTCACGAAAATGTTTTTAATTTATTCATCTTATTTTGTTTTATTAATAAAAAAAAAAAAGTACCTTATCTTCACTATACCTGGTTTCCAAATTAGGCATAATAATGTGGTAATTCCACGACTGTATATATCGGTTGATATCGGTATCGGTAATTAAAGAGTTGGACAAATGATAGTTTTATATACAGTATAGACATACATATACATACATACTCTCTCTCTCTCTCTCTCTCTCTCTCTCTCTCTCTCTCTCTCTCTCTCTCTCTCTCTCTCTCTCTCTCTCTCTCTCTCTCTCTCTCTCTCTCTCTCTCTCTCTCTCTCTCTCTCTCTATCTATATATATACATGTATATACAAGTATCATCCCTGCAGGACGGGGAATAGCTAAACATGCAAACATGCTTCACTACACACCGTAGCTCACAGGCTTCTCAATGTAAACAAACGCCATTGGTGGATCTACACCTAACATCCACTGTAATGATACCAAGTACAGGAGGGTATCTAGTCGATACTACTATGATTACATCCATATTTTTTAGCATCACAAAATCTTTTTTCGTTTAAAAAAAAAAAAAAAAGTATATTATGTTTATAAACTCAGGAAATATGTCCCTGGACACATGAGGACTTTGAATATGACCAATGTATGATCCTGTAACTACTTGGAATCGGATCGATACCTGAATTTGTGGTATCATCCAAAACTAATGTAAAGTATCAAACAACAGAATAATTAGGGATTATTACATTTGAACAGAAGTGTAGATAGAACATGTTAAAAGAGAAAGTTATCAGATATTAACAGTAAATGAACAAGTAGATTAATAATTCATTTTCTATCACTTGTCCTCAATAATTTTGACAAAATAATAGATTGAGAAATGACACAATATGTTAGCAGCTAAATTAGGAGCCTTTGTTTGTTTACTTACTAATAAAAGACAAGTTGTCTTGTATGTTCACTATTTTATTTAAGGACAAACTTGCAATAACAAACACATGTTTAATGTACCGTAAGATTTTTCGTTAACAATGCCATTTTTTTGTGGTCCACTTTATTTAGAAAAGTATCAAAAAGTACATTTTGGTACCGGTACAACACTAATCCAGCGGGATACATTGTGGGAATGAATAATATTGCACTTCACTCATCAACCACAGGGGAATATTATCCCTGTGGTCTGACACATTTCATGTGTTTGTTTTGAAAGGCCGGGTGAGGTAATGAGCCGATCACATGACCGCCTGAAGAACAACATCCGACATGCGAGGAAAGTTACATAAAGTCGGATTATGTGCAGAATAGAACAGCATTTTTCATGGAGGGTACAGCATCTTACCTGAGGGATGCCATCACGACAGGCTTTGATGAGATGGTTGCAGAGCTCCTGATCATCACCAGCTTTGTGGTGTTCCAGATCCTCCTCATATTCACCTTCTTGTTCAATGCTCACAATGATGTCCCGCAAATATTCCTCCTCTTGCTCTCCTCGCAGCATTGTGTCAATAGCCACCTTATCTTCCAAAGAACTGTCAAACAAAGGAAGAAACCACAGGCTGCGTGTCGAGAGCTCGACTGTATGTTGCTGTTTGTGTTTGCCCAGTGATGGAAGTCTCTAATGATCACTTTTTGTCTCCACGGAGATGCCACAGGAGGCGGAATTGGAATGATGTGTGTTGCATTACTGCCAATGAGTCACCGATGTCGCTACGTCCGGGCCGTCCAACTGGCGGCCGGGGGGCCAAATCCGGCACCATACCGCCCCCCGAGTTCAGTTCAAAACTTCAGCAAGCACATGTAAACACATTGGCAGATCCTTGCATTGACATTTTAACCTTGCAAGCAAACATAGAACACTGGAGTCCAAACGTGTGATTTACATAAACCCAAACCAGTAAAGTTGGCACGTTGTGTAATTCTTTCCCATTCTTGCTTGATGTACAGCTTAAGTTGTTCAACAGTCCGGGGTCTCCGTTGTGGTATTTTAGGTTTCATATTGCGCCACACATTTTCAATGGGAGACAAGTCTGGACTACAGGCAGGCCAGTCTAGTACCCGCACTCTTTTACTATGAAGCCACGTTGTTGTAACACATGGCTTGGCATTGTCTTGCTGAAATAAGCAGGGGCGTCCATGATAACGTTGCTTGGATGGCAACATACGTTGCTCCAAAACCTGTATGTACCTTTCAGCATTAATGGTGCCTTCACAGATGTGTAAGTTACTCATGTCTTGGGCACTAATACACCCCCATGCAATCACAGATGCTGCCTTTTGAACTTTGCGCCTAGAACAATCCGAATGGTTCTTTTCCTCTTCGTTTTGGAGGACACAACGTCCACGGTTTCTAAAAACAATTTGAAATGTGGACTCATCAGACCACAGAACACTTTTCCACTTTGCATCAGTCCATCTTAGATGAGCTCGGGCCGAGCGAAGCCGACAACGTTTCTGGGTGTTTTTGATAAATGGCTTTTGGTTTGCATAGTCGAGTTTTAACTTGCACTTACAGATGTAGCGACCAACTGTATTTACTGACAGTGGTTTTCTGAAGTGTTCCTGAGCCCATGTAGTGATATCCTTTACACACTGATGTCGGTTTTTGATGTAGTAACGCCTGAGGGATCGAAGGTCCGTTATGTTATCGCTTACGTGCTGTGATTTCTCCAGATTCTCTGAACCTTTTGACGATATTACGGACTGCAGATGGTGAAATCCCTAAATTCCTTGCAATAGCTTGTTGAGAAAAGTTGTTCTTAAACTGTTCAACAATCTGCTCACGCATTTGTTCACAAAGTGGTGACCCTCGCTCCATCTTTGTTTGTGAATGTGTGCATTTTATTGAAGCTGCTTTTATACTCAGACATGGCACCCACCTGTTCCCAATTAGCCTGTTCTCCTGTGGGATGTTCCAAATAAGTGTTTGATGAGCATTCCTCAACTTTCTCAGTCTTTTTTGCCGCTTGTGCCAGCTTCTTTGAAACATGTTGCATGCATCAAATTCCAAATGAGATATTTGCATAAAATAACAAAGTTTACCAGTTTGAACGTTAAATATCTTGTCTTTGCGGTCTATTCAATTGAATATAGGTTGAAAAGGATTTGTAAATCATTGTATTCTGTTTTTATTTACGACTTACACAACGTGCCAACTTCACTGGTTTTGGGTTTTGTGTAAATAACTGAGGCGTTCCTCTTTATATCCTCACCTTTTTGGCAGTTACAATTTGTTTTTCGTAATGTGGTCAATGTAACTAAAGTGTTGCTGTAGCTTGTTTACTTCAGATGCAGTCAGTAGTCATTTGTTCAACATCTTTAGTTATACTAGTGGTGTTCCTCAGGGTTCAATTTTAGGTCATCTCTTTTTCATCAATCGGGCTATTCAACTGGTGGTCCTCAAGTCCAGTTAAAAAAAAAAATTTAGGGAGACTCACAGTTTTGCAGCAGATTCTTAAAAACACTTAAAACAGCAGAGTGCTCCTGTCACTCTGACAAAAATAAATAGACCAAAATCAAATGTCTACTGTATATTCTGGTTCTCCAGAATATACACAATGAGGCTAATAGTGAAGGGAAAAGTCCCTGGTCCTTAGCTTTCTGGAAAAGTGGCCCTCAAAACAATTTAGTTGGAAACCCCTGCTCTTAAGTCTGGACAAATAGAAAAAATGTGTACTATATTGACAATAATATTGGCAAATATTAACCTTATGTGGTATACCTATTTTAAGAGCAGTTAAATGCCGATAGGGCAAAACAGTCCAGAGCGAGTTAAAACTGTAAATAAATTTTTTTTGGGGGGGGGGTTAAATCTCTTCAGTCTAAATACAAATAGCTAACATGTCATGTTCTTTTATAACCCTTTGAATGCCGATTTAATCTAAATGTCAGTTGTTGTTTTTTTTATAAATGTGCATAAAAGTAGTTATCATCCATATAGTAAATATGGAAAAAAAAGGGATGGGGTATTGGGGTAAAGATCCGGCCTGAATATACATATGATTACGATAGTAATACAACTAATTTAGATACATTGTTTTATATTTAAAAAATATATTTAAGTTGTTTAGTGTCATTGGAGAAATTGTTTAATATTTCTAATGACACAGTCATTACACAGTGTGATTACCATATGCATTTTTCATTAAGGGTTTCATTTTGGAAAAAAATATGAATCAAATATTTCTTTATACTCTCTTGAGTCACGAGGAATTCTTTGTCCATGCGGAATTTTTTTTCTTCAGTGTATCCTTGATATATGAAATCATTTTAAAGAAATATATACAAATTGAGAATGAAAAAATGACCTCCTTGGAAAATCACATTTCGTACAAATTTACACAACCAAAGTTATGGACAAAAAATAGAGTAAATATTTAAAGACGAAAAAGTCCCCAATATACTCAAAGGGTTTATTGACTCTGGCACATGCACATTTTAAGTTATTGATTATATACAAACAAGATAAAACATTTGGTTATTTTTTTCAAAAATGTTGATATAATATTTTATTATATATATTCAATTTTTTTTTTGTTAATTTAAAAAAATATATGTTTAATTACTTTAATATCTTATTCATAATTTAATAAATTATTATAATTAAATTATATTTTTTGTGTAATGTATGTAGGGATGGGTACTGAATAGAGTACTTTTATTGGTACCGATTCACGTAAAACTGAGCAATGCCATATTTTGATAACTTTGCTGGACGCCCCGTCTCGTTGCAGACTTAACACCGGCTCAAGCACTTGGCCTGGAAACAAGCAGTCAAGCACTCAGGGTGGACTATGCCGCTAATGTTACAACTTTCCATGCCAACAAAGCAAGAAGAAGGCACTCAGAAGTACAGAAAGGCTCCACTTTTTTAAAATACGCGAGCTCGATGATATGCTACCGATTAATTTTTAGCAATTTTACATGGCGATTTCTGCACTTCCAAATTTGGTATTCAAAAGTACAACTAAGATGCCTGTCGCAAACAAACATGTGTGTAATAGATACAATCCTTACAGTTTAAACACTTTGTAGGGTGCAACACAAACATTCAGCTTAATGGCAAAGATTACTTCCCGACGAAAGAAACACACTATAGCCTATACACTACGTCCACGTCTTGGAATTGCAACTGCATGCAAAGTCTACTGTATAATAGAGTTGAGTACAGTACTTGCAAATGAGACACAGAAGTGTAAGACAACAACTGTACAGCACTAAGTGTTAAATGTTAAATACAAATTATTATTTTTTAAACAATTAACATTCATCAACACATTTAAACACACACAAACGTACCAAAATGGTACCGTAGAGTACCAAAATCGATTCCTAGGTACCGGGAATTAGTACCGTATGTCAATTTTTTTTTAAGTACCCATCCCTAAATGTAGAGTATGTTATATTTGTGTATTAGGGACACCTTGTACAACATTATGCACCTACTTGTGTCATGATGTAAAAATATTATTTCAAATTCACCAGATAAACTCTAAAAATGAGTTTGCATGTGAGTCACATGAATGTTTAGTCCAAAAATAGTAAAACATGCCAGAAAACTTTGAAACATACTTTGTGTTTTTGTTTTATTTTACTTACTGAGACAGTGTTTCCATGTAAGACATTCCCCTCTGGACAGGTCCAAACTATTTGCAGGTCATGTGATCTTCAAAACAAACATTACGTCCTTTTCTCAGCTCCAGCACTACTTTCTACTCGTACACTTTTCTTTGCACACCTTCTGCTCTATGTTTTCATCTAGTTGCCTTGGTAACCAACAGACAGACAGGTTCTAAATAGGGGGAGGTTGTTTGTAGCCTTACACAACAAGACAAAAACATTATGTTCTATCACATCAGTACAACATTTTTACAGTATGTAAAATGTTTTTGTAGTAAAAAAAAAAAAAAAAAAAAATACTGTTTTTTTCTAACTTTTCTCACCACATTTTTAAGAGACTGATTTCCCCAAGGTATGCAGGGATGAATAAGCTTTCCCATAGAAGGCCACATAATTAATCATCATAAGATCTAAGGGGGCTCTTCTCTTTGATAAAAAAAAAACACTAAAACCCACTAAAAGAAAAGTTGTAAAATACTGTAATAATATAATATTTATATTTTTAAAACAAAGAAAATGTATAACAACATAAACAGCCTGCATGCGCAACTTTGTGTTATCAGCGTCAACATTTCAACCTTTTCTCATTACGTTACTCCTGTTTGCTCTTTTATTCCAATATTTGTATGTTTTTTTGTATGTTTGTATTTTTTCTAATATAAAGTAGCGCATAGTTCAAATGTATATATAGAGCTAAAAATAATAACAAAGATGGCGGGCAGAAGACGCAGTCGAAGTGGGGGCCAAATAAATAGGACCGCCCACAAAATGGTGCATATAAAAGAGCTGATAAAATATAAGATAAAAAAACTAGGTTTTAGAAAAAAACATACTAAAATGAGTGAAATTATCTGTACATGCAGCTAGTTATTTTTTACTTGACAATACGTCCTAATTAAGATTTTAAATATCTAGAAATTAGCAGGACTTTTAGGTAGGTAGTGTTGCGTTTGGACCAGTTGTTCCTCCCAGGGAATTCAAGCGGCTGGTCGCTCCCAAGCTCTTTATGACAGTACAGCTGAGTAGAAGAACCACCAGAGACAGAATAGGTATTTTGTAATTTTATCTCCAAAGCTTTGGAAATATAATGAGACCAGTCCAGCATAGAACATTCAATCGCGCAGCTAAGATGGTCTGATCTAAAATATGGAAACCTTCTCTTCTATAAAGTGTCTCTCCCTCCCACCCTCGTTGTCTTGTCTCTCCACATGCCCATTGTCCTCCTCAGCTGGACACAGGAACAGATAAGGAAAAGGAGTATCTCTCCTCCTTACATTCCAAAGTCAAGGTTAGCACACAGTATTTGCAGACAACCAAAAGACCACATTTGGAAGAAGAACACTAGCTGTTTTGTAATATGATTATGAAAATAAAGAAGTAACACTTAAATACGGATATATGTAAATATCTGCCTCCGACAGTAGGTAGGTAGGTCTTTATTGTCATTGCACAAGTACAACGGAACTTTGTTTTCAGCACAAACCCGTTCAAAATTAGACAAACAAACAGTGTGCAGGGTTACAGAACAGGAACGCTGATGGGTCGCCACAAGGCGCCCCGTAAAAGATGGGAAAAAGGTCAACGCTGGGGGAGGATGAGTAAAAAAATACAATCTGGAGTGGGAAAAAACCTCCATAGCAAAGCACATATACATATTACAACATCTCGAGACGTGCAACAGAGGGGAGGGAGTGGGGGGCTACGGTGGCAGGCTGCAGCTCTTCATGCGCTGCCCAGCCGTCCATCACCACTAAGGGATTTGCGTCAAGGGTGTTGGATTGGGGGTGGGGTATATTTTTTGTGGATGCATGTGTGTGTAAGCCTGCCGCGTGTCTCTGTTCCGCGGCCTTGGTGTTGTGCAGTCGCTAGTCGGTCCAAAGTCAACAACAACAGGTGTGTGTCCATGAGAGACAAGAAGGGAGTTTGTTGTGTCTTCGCTGCACTGTCCTTCAGGAGAGTCTCGAAGCCAGGGAAACAATCCAAGTTAGAATGTTTTGTATGCGAGTGAAAATAAAATGTGCTTTTCACTCTAAATTGTCTATGACTGGTCCTCAAATTCATCCTGCAGGGCAGACAGTCCGATGTTATCCAAATCACAAGAGTGTCCACAGTTCTTCCCGCATCCTCCAATCATTTGTGGCAGCTTTGGGGTACTTTGAAGACTGCCAGCAACTTCCAATTTGTGGACAAAACAGAGCAATGCTTACTCCAATCAGCAGATGTCCTGTTGTCATAATTCCGAATAGGTAGATATCTTCACGTCCTCGACTGGAAGGCACACACTTCTTCTCCCAAGAGTCCGTCGTGTGTTCAGCAACAACCGCTACGTCACGACAAGCAGGTTCTCCCAAACCCAATCTTGTCAATTTCGTTGAGGCCAGTTAAATAGTTCCAATGTTTAGATTTGGAGAGCAGTGCAAAAAGAGGCAACAAAAAAAGTTAAGACAAGACAAAGACAAAGAAGCAAGCAGGAGAGATAAGGGAGAGGGAAGGGGAGCGTCCGCCCTCGATGAGTGCCAGTGAGAAAACTAGAAAACGTATTTTATTCCCAAAACAAGCATTATTCAACTTGCAATTCATAAATAAAGCATTCTCGGGATGTTGCAGATTCTTTAAACAATATGTTTAATGTGGGGGGAAAAAACAAAATATCTTATTGCAATAATTATTTTCAAATTTTTAACTAGAATAAACAAAACATAATTATTCATGCTAAAATTAGGATTATGATGTAAAGTCAATGACTAAAAATAAGTACAGTAAACAAAACAAGGGACATTTTTAGGAATAAAATGTTGATATGGTCAGAAAGCAGCTTGAAAACGGTCTGTAAAACATAATCTTTGCAAGATGTTGACCAAAGCACCACCATGACTTATGTAGACCACAAGGAAGTGTTTTAAATTTAGAACAAAAATCATAATATGACCCCTTAAAGTGCTTTGCAAAATTTGTAGTGTGGATGGAAGCAGAACGTAAGCAGTTATTAACATGAAATTAATAGGTAGATTAATGAAAGTGAGAGGGATGATAACTGGTGGTGTCAGCACTTGTCACAGTCATTACACAACCCCTACGAGGAGGTGGATCGATACATACATTGATGGCGTCAATACCAACGGTGGTATCAATATATGAGCGATACTAGCATGATTAGGTCAAGATTTTATTTTCTCACAATCTTTTTTTTTTGTTGCTGTTTTTGATCAAAACTTTGAGTGCAAAAATCTAATCATTTAAATGAGTGGTAGATAATAGTTTTTAGTTTACGTTTATTATATATATAAATATATATACATATACATATATATATATAAATGTGTGTGTGTGTGTGTGTTCTTGTATTTGTACCCTTCTTGAGACATCAACAAGGAAAAGTATCTTCCATATGAGGAGCGGTGAACAAGTTAGGACATAAATAATGGTCCCATTAAAGAAAACCATTGCATCTAATAGAGAATGTCTCATTTGCACCCCTGGTGGTCAAAATTAGGGTGGTCCCAAAAAGGAAGGACTTTTCAAATTGACTGTGTGTCGGTGTTAAAAGTGCTCCCCCTCTGGTCAACATATGTAATAACAAGTGTGTGCAAGAAATTGAAATGCACCCCCTTTGGCCAAAATTAATCAAATAAGTAAAATAAATATGTACTGTATATAGAGACATACTGTAATAACTTGAAGTAAATAATGAAGATTAAAAAACAATTACAAACAAAAAAATTTGGAAAAAAATATTTTATAGTCTTTTTCTCACAATGAGTCGACTTTTTTCTTATAAAGTTGGGAACAATTTCTCATATTCTTTCTGTATCTGTAATATTGCAATATTTTCTCGTAAAATTATTACTTTTTGATGTAAAATTATTACTTTTTAATGCAAAATGGTGACATTTGTCATATCAAATTCTGACTTTTATCACAATATTGCCCCTTTTTTTGTTGTTCTTGTAAAATAGTGACATTTTTTGAGTAATATTATGACTTTTGTCATAGTTTTGCCAAGTAAAATTCAGATTATCATTATAATATTGCCAAAATGATGAAGTTTTCTTATAAAATTGTGACTTTTGTCGAGTAAAATTACGACTCTTTTCATAAAATTGCCAAAATGTTAAGCTTTTCTTGTAAAATTGCGACTGTTATTGAGTAAACTTCCAACTTTTATCATAATATAGCACAAATGATCAGTTTTTCTTGTAAACTTTTGACTTGCGTCGAGTAACATTACGACCTTGTTATAATACTGCCAAAATTCTAAGTTTTTTTTGTGAAATTGTGACCTTTTTCTTGTGAAATTCCAATTCATTTTTCACAACAAGCTTTTTTATGTTTGCATATTATGTATATATTATTAATGTTGTAAATACAAATATTTATATATCTAGAAAGGGTGCTCCTAAAGAGGTAGGCATTTTCAGAGGTCTCAAGAAGGTAGCAAATACAAGTGTGTATTTGTTAGCGTGTGTTTGTGTGTGTGTGAGTGTGTGTGTGTGTGTGTGTGTGTGTGTGTGTGTGTGTGTGTGTGTGTGTGTGTGTGTGTGTGTGTTTGTTTGTGTGTGTGTGTGTTCCTGTATTTCTACCCTTCTTGAGACATCAACAAGGAAACTTACCTTCCATATGAGGACCGGTGAACAAGTTAGGACCAAAATCATGGTCCCAATACGGAAAACCATTGCATCTAATAGAGAATGTCTCATTTGCACCCCTGGTGGTGAAATCTATCAAAACTAGGGTGGTCCCAAAAAGGAGGGATTTTTCAAATTGACTGTGTCGGTTTTAAAAGTGCTCCCCCTTTGGTCAACATATGAAATAACAAGTGTGTGTACAAATTTTAAGTGCTCCCACTCTGGCCAACATATGTAATAACAAGTGTGTGTAAAATAAATTGAAATGCGCCCCTTTTGGCCAAAATTAATTAAAACAATAAATATATATATAGAGACACACTGTAATAACTTGACGTAAATAATGAAGATTAAAAAAACAATTACAAACAAAAAATAAAAACATTTCACTAAAAGCTTACCTATTTTATATTTGCATAGTTTGTGTATATTATTAATGTTGTAAATACTAATCTTTATATATCTAGAAAGGGTGGTCCTGAAGAGGTAGGCATTTTTCAAATTGACTGTGTGTCGGTTTTAAAAGTGCTCCCCCTCTGATCAACATATGAAATAACAACTGTGTGTAAAAAATTTTAAGTGCTCCCCCTCTGGCTAATATATGTAATAACAAATGTGTGTAAGAAATTGAAATGCGGCCCTTGTGGGCAAAATTAATTAAAAAAGTAAATAAATATGTATATAGAGACACACTGTAATAACTTGAAGCAAATAATGAAGATACAAAAAACAATTACAAAAAACAAAAATCACTAAAAGCTTACCCTTTTTATATTTGCATAGTTTGTATATATTATTAATGTTGTAAATACAAATCTTTATATATCTAGAAAGGGTGGTCCCAAGGAGGTCTCAAGAAAGCAACAATTACAAGTGTGTATGTGGGTGTGTTGTGTTTAACTTGGTTTTGATCCAACAACAGAATGTCATTAAAAATAATAATTAACTAGTTTAAATATTGTGTTAATATTGTTAAACTGACCACCATGAATACATTAAATTTTTTTTTAAAAACATCAACAGCATAAAACTCTAATAAATCTGTATTCTGAGTATTATCATAATCAATAAATAAATGCAACAAATGTAGAAAGTATAATTCTCGGCAATGATGCCTTTTACTTACCAACATGTACAGTAAATACGCTGCAGATCTCCAAACGACCAGTAGATGGCAGTAGCTGACAACACAATCCCCCATACACCTGTCTTTGAACCTGCAATTAAATATTCACAGCTGTTGAGCACAGACTAACACCAACTTTATGGAAAGTTGAACATAATATTATACAGATTATTATGAAGATGCAACTAATTCAAAACAATTCAAAACGTGGCGTTGTGGGTGGAATTTACCAGCATCTTCATCTGGGCAGAAAATGCTATGTTTGAGTCTACCTTAGTGTCCCCTCCGCCCACACACACACACACACACACACACACACACACACACACACACACACACACACACACACACACACACACACACACACACACACACACACACACAGAGGCGCGTCCCAGCGAGCACTTCCCAACAGCCAAAAACTTCAGCGCCCATTCCTGACTGCATGACCCGGATAAGTGTCACTCACGTCGGCTTGAGGCACAGCGGGAGCCCCTGGTGTTGGTGGTGGTAGGTGTGGGGTGGAGGCTGTATACGCACGGCGGAGAATTTACGTCGCAGAACACCGGAGAAGCTCTCACTGTGGTGGAGACACGACGAGGGAGGACCTGGATGGTGTCCACTAGCTGCCTTTGAGCGCCGAGGACTCGTCCTGCCCTCCACGAACTTGTGTGAGGACATCTTGCGGGAGGATGGTAGCGCGTATCAGGGCAGCCCAGCAGAGACCGACGCTCCTGTGGCTCGTTGTAGGTGAGTACACAACACAACACTGTCACTATCATGTGTGTCGTGACTACTCTATAGAATGTTGAGTTAGCACACAATGTATAAAAAAAACAAAACATGCTCAACATTAACTATTGCAGTTTTGTGTTTAGTTTGAAATGAGTTATATGTACAGTGTATCAACTAAAGCATGTCCTCGTCGACATAAATGATCCCCATAGAATTCCAGCATATGTTGATAGTTATGTAACGCTACATACATACATAAAGAGCCTACTATCAAATGGCTTTAAAAGTCTTATATATGTCTTATAATGAAGGGAACACATGACATAAGTGTCTATATTAGTTATAATAGCCTACTATCAAAATGACTTCAAAAGTTACTGTATATGTAAGTCTTATAATGAAGGCAACACATGCCGTGTCTATATTAGCTATAATAGCCTACTATCAAAATGACTTTAAAAGTCTTATATAAGTCTTATAATGAAGGCAACGCATGACGTAAGTGTCTATATTAGCTATAATAGCCTACTATCAAAATGACTTCAAAAGTCTTATATAAGTGTTATAATAAAGGCAACACATGCCGTGTCTATATTAGCTATAATAGCCTACTATCAAAATGACTTCAAAAGTCTTATATAAGTGTTATAATAAAGGCAACACATGCCGTGTCTATATTAGCTATAATAGCCTACAATCAAAATGACTTTAAAAGTCTTATATAAGTCTTATAATGAAGGCAACGCATGATGTAAGTGTCTATATTAGTTATAATAGCCTACTATCAAAAGGACTTCAAAAGTTACTGTATATGTAAGTCTTATAATGAAGGCAACGCATGACATAAGTGTCTATATTAGCTATAATAGCCTACTATCAAGATGACTTCAAAAGTCTTATATAAGTGTTATAATGAAGGCAACCCATGACGTAAGTGTCTATTAGTTATAATAGCCTACTATTAAAATTACTTTAAAAGTCTTATATGAGTGTTGTAATGAAGGCAACATATGACATAAGTGTCTATTCTAGTTATAATAGCCTACTATCAAAATGACTTTAAAAGTCGTATATAATTCTTATAATGAAGGCAACGCATGACCTAAGTGTCTATATTAGTTATAATAGCCTACTATCAAAATGACTTCAAAAGTCTTATATAAGTCTTATAATGAAGGCAACAGATGATGTAAGTGTCTATTCTAGTTATAATAGCCTACTATCAAAATGACTTTAAAAGTCTTATATAAGTCTTATAATGAAGGCAACACATGACGTAAGTGTCCATATTAATTATAATAGCCTACTATCAAAATGACTTTAAAAGTCTTATATAAGTCTTACAATGAAGGCAACACATGACATAAGTGTCTATATTAGTTATAATAGCCTACTATCAAAATTACTTTAAAAGTCCTATATAAGTGTTATAATGAAGGCAACACATGATGTAAGTGTCTTTATTAGTTATAATAGCCTACTATCAAAATGACTTTAAAAGTCGTATATAAGTGTTATAATTAAGGCAACGCAGTAACATAAGTGTCTCTATTAGTTATAATAGCCTACTATCAAAATGACTTCAAAAGTCTTATATAAGTGTTATAATTTAGGCAACGCATGACGTAAGTGTCTATTAGTTATAATAGCCTACTATCAAAATTACTTTAAAAGTCTTAAGTAAGTCTTATAATGAAGGCAACGCATGACGTAAGTGTCTATATTAGTTATAATAGCCTACTATTAAAATTACTTTAAAAGTCTTATATGAGTGTTGTAATGAAGGCAACATATGACATAAGTGTCTATTCTAGTTATAATAGCCTACAATCAAAATGACTTTAAAAGTCGTATAAAAGTCTTATAATGAAGACAACGCATGACATAAGTGTCTAAATTAGTTATAATAACCTACTATCAAAATTACTTTAAAAGTCTTATATAAGTGTTATAATGAAGGCAACACATGATGTAAGTGTCTATATTAGTTAGAATAGCCTACTATCAAAATGACTTTAAAAGTCGTATATAAGTGTTATAATGAAGGCAACAGATGACGTAAGTGTCTATATTAATTATAATAGCCTACTATCAAAATGACTTTAAAAGTCTTATATAAGTCTTACAATGAAGGCAACATATGACGTGTCTATATCAGTTATAATAGCCTACTATCAAAATGACTTTAAAAGTCTTATATAAGTGTTACAATGAAGGCAACCGATGACACAAGTGTCTATTCTAGTTATAATAGCCTACTACCAAAATGACTTTAAAAGTCGTATATAAGTCTTATAATGAAGGCAACGCATGACGTAAGTGTCTATATTAGTTAAAATAGCTAACTATCAAAATGACTTTAAAAGTCTTATATAAGTGTTATAATGAAGGCAACACATGACGTAAGTGTCTATATTGGCTATAATAGCCTACTATCAAACTGACTTTAAAAGTCTTATATAAGTGTTATAATGAAGGCAACAGGTGATGTAAGTGTCTATATTAGCTATAATAGCCTACTATCAAAATTACTTGAAAAGTCTTATATAAGTCTTATAATAAGGGCAACGCATGACGTGTCTATATCAGTTATAATAGCCTACTATCAAAATGACTTTAAAGTCTTATATAAGTCTTACAATGAAGGCAACGCATGACGTAAGTATCTATATTAGCTATAATAGCCTACTATCAAACTGACTTTAAAAGTCTTATATAAGTGTCATAATGAAGGCAACATATGACGTGTCTATATTAGTTATAATAGCCTATTATCAAAATGACTTTAAAAGTCTTATATAAGTCTTATAATAAAGGCAACACATGATGTAAGTGTCTATATTAGTTACAATAGCCTACTATTAAAATGACTTTAAAAGTCTTATATAAGTGTTATAATGAAGGCAACAGATGACGTAAGTGTCTATTCTAGTTATAATAGCCTACTATCAAAATTACTTTAAAAGTCGTATATAAGTCTTATAATGAAGACAACGCATGACATAAGTGTCTATATTAGTTATAATAGCCTACTACCAATATGACTTTAAAAGTCTCATGTAAGTGTTATAATGAAGGCAACACATGACATAAGTGTCTATATTAGTTATAATAGCCTACTATCAAAATTACTTTAAAAGTCTTATATAAGTGTTATAATGAAGGCAACACATGATGTAAGTGTCTATATTAGTTATAATAAATAAATAAAATAAATGGGTTGTACTTGTATAGCGCTTTTCTACCTTCAAGGTACTCAAAGCGCTTTGACACTACTTCCACATTTACCCATTCACACACACATTCACACACTGATGGAGGGAGCTGCCATGCAAGGCGCTACCAGCACCCATCAGGAGCAAGGGTGAAGTGTCTTGCTCAGGACACAACGGACATGACGAGGTTGGTACTAGGTGGGGATTGAACCAGGGACCCTCGGGTCGCGCACGGCCACTCTACCACTGCGCCACGCCGTGGTAGAGTGGTATAGTGCCATAGCCTACTATCAAAATTACTTTAAAAGTCTTATATAAGTCTTATAATGAAGGCAACACATTAAGTAAGTGTCTATATTAGTTATAATAGCCTACTATCAAAATTACATTAAAAACCTTATATAAGTGTTATAATGAAGGCAACAGATTGATATTACATCC
This sequence comes from Nerophis lumbriciformis, assembly GCF_033978685.3. Taxonomy (NCBI): domain Eukaryota; kingdom Metazoa; phylum Chordata; class Actinopteri; order Syngnathiformes; family Syngnathidae; genus Nerophis; species Nerophis lumbriciformis. The sequence goes on along the minus strand of NC_084578.2, from coordinate 17,026,709 downwards.
ATGATGTCGTTCACAACAACACAAGCAGATGAGATGTGTTGTGGGTGTCTGGATTGTTCTTGATAGCTTTAGCTTTGTGGTTCAGTCAGTTTCAAGTGGCCGTGCCCACATTGTTCAGTTCAAAACGGGGTGGGTGAGTGTTTCGGGGATGACTGAGCGGTACATAGACAGGTGTTCTTTCTCTTCACAATGACAGCATTTCACTCACATTTATTTTATATTTACCTGGTATTCTGCGTATGGATTATTTTTTATTGGCCAATTCTGTAACGTCAACGCGGAAATCATATGCATTACTTTTGTATTTTACTCATACATTTTTTTTCATACGTTTTTGTACAAATTTTGTACCTCTTTGCTCCATTCTAGTTTCATGAGAAATCTGTTTACTCCTTTTTTGAGGTACACCCTAGCAAGATACAGTGCAGATCTACAATGGAAACTTGGGCTCCAATTATTAAAATATTCTGAAGGTAATTCCTTGCTGACAGGGGTAATCAATACTGAGATATAGAAATTGGGATTTTGTGACAAAGTTATTGATATTTGTCACACAAGCTCAGTCCTCTGTCTTCTATTTCTACAAAGTGTTATTTACTGTTTCTCCAAAACTCATTAATAATCTGTCCACTCAGGCGATTCATTTATCTGTCGAGAACTCTTTCATTCCCTGCGTCTTTCAGGCAGTTTAATAGATGACTTCTGTCACCAGAAATGTTTGTCACGATTTAAATTGACTTTTGTTTACCCATATCTTCAAGAATGCGGAGGACAATGGAGTCATTCACACTTTCCATCCATATGAACTCTTAGACAATTTGCATTGTACATTGTTGCATTTAATTGGGAATAACTTGAAAAATTCTATAAGTGATGTGTCAGATTGGAAACACTTCCATTTAAGGATGCATGATTCGTCATTGAAAGAGGCTTATAGTTGGTCATGGGACTTTAACGCTCGGTGGGACCAAGTGAACAAATCTGGGATTACGTTTGAAATACTGGAATTTTATTTGGAACGGTGACAGAAACTCCACCCAGTTTTCTGTAGTAACTTTTAAAGTTGTAGTTTTCTGTAATCAACAACACCCAGAAACGCCGTCGGCTTCGCTGGGCCTGAGCTCATCTAAGATGGACTGATACAAAGTGGATAAGTGTTCTGTGGTCTGACAAGTCCACATTTCAAATTGTTTTTGGAAACTGTGGACGTCGTGTCCTCCGGAACAAAGAGGAAAATAACCATCCGGATTGTTATAGGTGCAAAGTTCAAAAGCCAGCATCTGTGATGGTATGGGGGTGTATTAGAGCCCAAGGCTTGGGTAACTTACGCGTCTGTGAAGGCACCATTAATGCTGAAAGGTACATACAGGTTTTGGAGCAACATATGTTGCCATCCAAGCAACGTTATCATGGACGCCCCTGCTTATTTCAGCAAGACAATGCAAAGCCACTTGTTACAACAGCGTGGCTTCATAGTAAAAGTGTGCAGGTACTCGACTGGCCTGCCTGTAGTCCAGACCTGTCTCCCATTGAAAACGTCAGAACCATAAACCTAAAAAAAACATGTTGTTTCAACTTTGTGTTAATGTTGTACAACATTGGTTGACATATGACCAAAATTCAACGGTCATAGCAACATCACAACATGACATTGGTTAAACGTCGTCAAAAGGCATGTTGTTTCAACGGTATGTTTGAGTTGATCAACGTCACGACTAGAAGTGGGCTCCTTACGATTCGATTACGGTTACGATTCAGGAGCTACAATTCGATTAAAAACTGATTATTGATGCACCTTCAATTCATGTATATTGATGCAGTTTTACATTTCTTTTCGTTTCACTAAATAAGCGTTTGTCACTTGCAACTTTAAAAAACAGTAAGTTTGTGATAAGAAACAATTAAATGAATTCCCAAATGTATTAAATGAATGAAAAGGTGTGCAAAACTGGAACATAAGTGCTCTATAATAAAGGAGCTGGTCTGATCTCTTGGTGAGGAGGCTCGCTGCAGTCAGCTAAATTTTAGAACTGTCTGCATGACTTTATTTACAATAAATACATCAATTATTTATTTTTGACGTTTACTAATCGATTTTATAGTTGTCCGAATTGCGATGCATCTAAAAATCGATTATTTCCCCCACCCTTATTCAGGACTTAATTCTCAAACGTTCTCAATGTTGTTTCAATGTATTGTGCCTGCTGGGATAGTACTTAAAATAGTCCAAGAAAATTCCTGTTTGTCAAAACGTGATATTGATGTTTTGACAGTGTTGTCCTTACTGGGCCGGTATGTAATCTTTCTGCAAAAATATCATGGTGTCACGGTATCGGTATTACACTTACCACTCTTAAAGGGGTCATGTTATAATGTTTTTTTTCTACATTTAAAACACTTCCTTGTGATCTACATAACATGTAATGGTGGTTATTTGTTCCACCATATATATTCCACCAACAGATTGTCCGCATATGCATAATCCGCTGATGCCACCAATGGCAAAAAACGAAAAGTTGGTTTTGAGAAATAGGGCCCCTTTAAATGTGTCATAACGAGGATTTTTACGCAGCTTACTGCGAGAATTGTTTTCCCGGGATGCAAACGAACTAGACCGGACATCGCTTGCAGGTAAAAACATGATTTATACTTTCAAAAAGTACTACAAAACAAAAGGTCGCAGAAGGCGGAGGCACAATTTAACGCAGGGAACAAAACTAATACTTTAACGTAAACTATAGACATGAAACAAAAACTCGCTAACTGTGACATGAATAAACACTAACTTACTTGGCAAGGCATGGAACGAGCAGTATGAACAAAGCATGAAAGAAGTCAGCACAGAGCAAACCCAGAATAATGTCACCAGGCAGACTAATTGACAAAGACAGGCTTAAATAATAATGTCATGATTAGTGACAGGTGTGATCCAAACAAATAAGGCAGGTGAAACTAATGAGTCGCCATGGTGACAAAACAAACAAGGAAGCGCAAACAGGAACTATGGAGTCGTCATGGAAACTAAAACAAACAAGGGTGCACAAAAACAGGAACTATGGAGTCCAAAACTAGCAGAAAATACCAAAACATAATCCAGACCACAGAACATGACAAAATGTCTTTAAATGTCTTTACTGAAATTTCAGCTAAACAGTCATTTTTAAATAGTATATATAGGAGATGATAACAGTGGAGCCTATGTATTTAAAATGGATAAAGCATAACTAAATGTTTTTGAAATAAATAATAATTAAGTGCAATTGTACTGTTGCTAAAACTGCTACATGAATATTTTACTTGTATAAATAACGAAAACAAACGCAAGTGGCTGCAGAAGATCACAACTGATGAAAAGACACTTATAAGTAAGATTTAACAAATAAATAAATAGATGCAGACAGGTGCTTAAAACTGAACGAATGTTTTGAAAACTTACTAACAACTTTTCAATGAGAGTGTTTTCAAGTTACTGAATTGTGCATTTGGTGAGTTCCGATTAATTTCCTGCCTCAATTGTAACTTTATTTTAGCGTTAAAGTAAAACATAACACTGTGCTTCTATTCCTCGTTTCATGTCAGATAGCCTTTGTTAGCCATGTTAGCATGCTATATCTTCCTCATAATCCAAACAATTATGTAAAAAAGTTTAGTTGGACCTCTACTCGTACTTTAATACACTCCTGGAAGGAATTATCCGGGATCTTCCATAGTTCCTACATTCAGAGGTTCTTCTCGGCCTGGAACTGTGGAATGCTTAGACGCAATGTGAGCAGCAACGAGTTATCCTGGCACAATTCTCATCTCTTCACGTGCACCGAACGAACCAAACGTTTGTCGTTCTGCTGGTTATTGTTTGGGTAACACTTCAGTATGGGGAACACATATTCACCATTAAAGGGGAACATTATCACAATTTCAGAAGGGTTAAAACCATTAAAAATCAGTTCCCAGTGGCTTATTTTATTTTTCAAAGTTTTTTTCAAAATTTTACCCATCACGCAATATCCCTAAAAAAAGCTTCAAAGTGCCTGATTTTAACCATCGTTATATACACCCGTCCATTTTCCTGTGACGTCACATAGTGATGCCAACACAAACAAACATGGCGCATAGAACAGCAAGCTATAGCGACATTAGCTCGGATTCAGACTCGGATTTCAGCGGCTTAAGCGATTCAACAGATTACGCATGTATTGAAACGGATGGTTGTAGTGTGGCGGCAGGTAGCGAAAACGAAATTGAAGAAGAAACTGAAGCTATTGAGCCATATCGGTTTGAACCGTATGCAAGCGAAACCGACGAAAACGACATGACAGCCAGCGACACAGGAGAAAGCGAGGACGAATACTGCGATCGCCTTCTAACCAACGATTGGTATGTGTTTGTTTGGCATTAAAGGAAACTAACAACTATGAACTAGGTTTACAGCATATGAAATACGGCAACAACATGCACTTTGAGAGTGCAGACAGACCAATTTTCATCAATTAATATATTCTGTAGACATACCCTCATGTCAGCAGGCCAGGGAAGCTAGGGTCGATATTCTTCTCTTGATCATCTTCGGTGGCATAAGGGACGGTGTGAGCCAAGACATCCAGGGGGTTTAGCTCGCTCGTCTGCGGGAACAAACTGCCGCCATTGCTTGCCGTGCTACCGAGGTCCTTTGTCCCTGAATTGCTCACACACTCCGGCAGATTCAATGGGGGTCTGGCGGCAGATTTCTTTGACTTTATCGTTGGAAATGCATCTGCTTTGAGTGTCGCAGGATATCCACACATTCTTGCCATCTCTGTCGTAGCATAGCTTTCGTTGGTAAAGTGTGCGGAACAAACGTCCAATTTCTTTCCACTTTCGCATCTTTGGGCCACTGGTGCAACTTGAATCCGTCCCTGTTCGTGTTGTTACACCCTCCGACAACACACCGACGAGGCATGATGTCTCCAAGGTACGGAAAACAGTCGAAAAAACGGAAAATAACAGAGCTGATTTGACTAGGTGTTTGTAATGTGTTTGAGAAAATGGCGGATTGCTTCCCGATGTGACGTCACAACGTGACGTCATCGCTCCGAGAGCGAATAATAGAAAGGCGTTTAATTAGCCAAAATTCACCCATTTAGAGTTCGGAAATCGGTTAAAAAAATATATGGTCTTTTTTCTGCAACATCAAGGTATATATTGACGCTTACATAGGTCTGGTGATAATGTTCCCCTTTAATTAGTTGCTTATTAACATGCAAATTAATACCATATTGGCTCTTAATTAGTCATTATTAAGTCCTTATTAATGCCTTATTCTGCATGGCCTTATAATACAACCAGTAAGCCATTAACTAAGAGTCTTCCCTCAATAACCTCAGAATTATTGCTTATTAGTAACCCTAATACTGACCCTTATATGTTCCCCTAGTGTCCAAATAACTCTAAATTAGGCTTTGTTACTCTAATAAGCAACTAATTAATGCTGAATATGTTCCCCACAGTAAAGTGTTACCATTGTTTGGCTTTGTGGAAAGAACTTGCAGTGGACCATATCCGACAAGTTGAAGAAAGCCATCAACTTTCAGTCCTGGAACTTTTCTGACAAAGCTCGTCCATTTGGACGTAAGATATGTCCTCTAATGCAGTGGATCCCAACCAGTTTGAGCCCAAGGACAGAAAAAAACCTTACAATAATGCAGAATCAGCGAGAACCTTGTCTTTCCTTGCAACTAGTTGACTCTCTCTGGAGTCTGACACTTGAAATATGTTCCTTATGTCCAGTCTATTCCCTTGTTTTGTTTGAGTTGCTGTCGCGGCAGAAACACCCAGCTTCACAAAGATAATAAGTTGCAGAAGGAAGCTGAGTTTTCAGTATTTTTGTGGCAATGTCAGGATATTTTGCCCTGACTTTAATGCAGAATGCAAGAAGGTTGGAAGTTGCCATGAATGTCATTGTAAGAACAGCTGTAAGTAAGTAAGTAACACTCAAACTCTTTTGAAAGCTGAGACAGGTAGCTAGGTCAGGGGTCGGCAACCCGCGGCTCCGGAGCCGCATGCGGCTCTTTGATCACTCTGATGCGGCTCAGCAGCTTACTTGCTGAACCCCCCAATTTTCCCATGAGACTTCCGGATTTCAGTGCCTCTCGCAGCAAACTCCCGGGATTGATATTCACCGATTATCACCCTTACGGCTATAATAAGGGCGTGCCATGATGGTAATACATTTGGCGCCCTCTACAATCTGCATTAACAGCGTGCCATCCCAACACTTGTTATACAATATACATCTTCTGCTTGCACACGTACGTGACAGCAAGGCATACTTGGTCAACAGCCACACAGGTTACACTGACGGTGGTCATATAAAACAACTTCAACACTCTTACTAATAATCAGTGTTGGTTTAGTTACTGAAAACCAGTAACTAGTTACAGTTACTAGTTACTTTATTTCAAAAGTAACTCAGTTACTAACTCAGTTACTTACACCAAAAAGTAATGCGTTACTGTGAAAAGTAACTATTTAGTTACTTCTTTTTTTCTTCTTTTTTTTTTAAAGCTCCCATTAATGCCCTTTTTGCCTTCATTTCAGTACTGTTATTGCACTGGAGAATAATACAATCTGTTGATCAACTTGACATACATTTTTATTTTCCTTTTAACATAATTAATGAAAAACAGTGCAACATAAAAAGGCATTCCTCCTTTCTTTAAACTTGGACCAATGACCATGAATAAAAAACAAGTTAAAGTGCAACATAAGAAGGCACATCATCTTCCTTGAAACATAAAGCCTGACATCTGGAGTGATGCTGCTGTCTTCCACACTTGGAGCCATGGATTGTAGAATCCTTGTTTTCAGTGGCAGGATCATTGACACAGATGGTGAAGTTTCAGTGCTCAGTAGAGATGGAACACTTTTGAGGGGTTTAAGCACCTGGAGGACCTCACCTGCCACTCTCACATCATCATCAGACAGGGTGACATTTGTCTTCAGGGTGTTGTGGGTCAATGCAGAGTATATAGCTGCCTGCTGCTCCAACATATCATAAGTGGAGTTCCACCTCATTGGGACATCATGTATGAGCAGGCAGCTTTAGCATTTCTTGCTTTGTCTTAAGCACATGAGCAGCTGTTGTGCTTGGGTGGAAGTAAGAAACCTTCCTGATCCTCCCAAAGAGGCGCTTCATCCTATTGACTGAGATTCCCTTCTGTGATGCCAAATTCACTACATGTGCAAAGCACCTATCTGTGGTCCCAGTCCTGCCTCATTCTCTGTAATTATTTGATTTTTGGCATTATCACGTGTGACTGGGATATCTTTATCTTCCAGTCCTCCACTGCTTGTGTCAGTACCTGCGCAAGGTGACTCTCGTAGAGGGGGCGTGTCTTCTCATCTCCCAGTCTGCTGTGATGAAGTGAGCGCTTATAGTTCCGCTGGACGTCCACCCGTCTGTCATGAGCGCAACAGATGATGCTCGGGATAGTTCATCCACAACTTTTTTCTTCTCCTGCTCATAAAGATCTGGCACAATCTTATTGCTGAAGTGGGTGCGCGACGGGATGTCGTAACGTGGTTCAAGCACGTTCAGCATGTGTTTAAAACCCTCGTTTTGCACAACCGAGTCTGCACTTATAAACACACCGATTCAATGGCGGGGGCGTTCAAGCTCCTCCGTTACTCCGCTCGCCATGACCACGCTGTGTGTGGACTGAACGTGCCAACAACTTTTTTTCCCCACACCCACACCCACACACACATAGACCGTGCCTCTTTTCTTCTCTCCAGCTTGTGACAGAGGAAGATTCAGAAGAACGACACCGCAGCGCTTCTGTTTCTAGCCGATACTACATCAAAAGTAACGTAAAATAACGCAGTAACGCATCATGTAGTAACGGTAACTAAATTACTGAATAAAAAAAAATAACGCGTTAGATTACTAGTTACCGCCGAAACTAACGGCGTTACAGTAACGCGTTACTTTGTAACGCGTTAGTCCCAACACTGCTAATAATGCGCCACACTTTGAACCAAAACCAAACAAGAATGACAAACACATTTCGGGAGAACATCTGCACCTTAACACAACATAAACACAACAGAACAAACACCCAGAATCCCATGCAGCCCTGACTCTTCCGGGCTACATTATACACCCCTGCTACCACCAAACCCCCCCCCCCCCCCCCCGCCCCCCCTCCTGTGCGTCGGTTGAGGTGGGCGGGGGTGTATAATGTATCCCGGAAGAGTTAGGGCTGCATGGGATTCTGGGTATTTGTCCTGTTGTGTTTATGTTGTGTTACGGTGCAGATGTTCTCCCGAAATTTGTTTGTCATTCTTGTTTGGTGTGGGTTCACAGTGTGGCGCATTATTAGTAAGAGTGTTAAAGTTTTTTTTTATACCGCCACCGTCAGTGTGACCTGTGTGGTTGTTGACCAAGTATGCCTTGCTGTTACCTACATGAGCAAGCGGAAGCCCCATACAACGTGTGGCTGATCAGGCACGCTGACTGCAGTGAGTGCTATATGCTGTACCGTCACGGCACGCATGACGCTGACAAGCACCATTCATTTATAGCCCACGTTCCGCATCAGCTTACATATTCCACATAAAGGTGTGGGCAGCATGTCTGAGACCCCTGCTTATACATAGCACAAAGCAAAAAAAAACTTTGTATGCAGTGTTATTTAATTTAAAATTTCAAAAAAAATTTGCGGCTCCCATTGTTTTCTATAATTTGTGAAACTGGTCAAAATGGCTCTTTGACTGGTAAAGGTTGCCGACCCCTGAGCTAGGTGAATGACGACTCAATCTCTTCCATAATCAGAATCAAAAATAATTTATTAATCCCTGAGGGGAAATCAGTTTTTTCACCACAATCCCATTCAAGATCAGACAAACATAAAAAATAAAAAAACATTCAGTCTAAGCCAGGGCCCCTGGAGAGGGTGTCCAGAAAAAAATCCTGATAGCCATAGCACACATAAACATGTGTGTAAGAGGGGGACCCCGAACATCAAAGAAAACAAAGGACATTAAAGACATTACAAGAGCAGAGCTGATGCAACCAGTCATTTCTACATACAGCTACTAAAGTAAAATAACAACAACAACAAAAAAACATATAAACTGTGGTGGTCTCTGCGGTGTTCCACGCCATCGTCTTCTAGGGTGCGGGGAGCATGGCCAGAGACAGGAGCAGACCCAACAAAGCAACCAAGAGAGCCAATTCCTAGCCGCCCACTAACTCTCGGCCAGTGTCCAGTCTGCATGGATGAGTGAGGATACGTCCAAGGAGACCGAGGTGTCCGATACCTGCTCATTCAGCCAAGACACTGTAAAGCTCGGCGCTAGCTCCGCAGCCCTGTCTCTTCATCCGCATCTCCTCCAGTCTCTCCAAACGAACTCTGCCTCCACGGCCATAAAGCTCCCCGGAGGCAGATCCAGAAGTTCACAAAAAAGCACCGCATAAGTCACAAACTACTCAGTGGCCTAGTGGTTAGAGTGTCCGCCCTGAGATCAATAGGTTGTGAGTTCAAACCCCGGCCGAGTCATACCAAAGACTATAAAAATGGGACCCATTACCTCCCTGCTTGGCACTCAGCATGAAGGGTTGGAATTGGGGGTTAAATCACCAAAATGATTCCCAGGCGCGGCACCGCTGCTGCCCACTGCTCCCCTCACCTCCCAGGGGGTGATCAAGGGGATGGGTCAAATGCAGAGGACACATTTCACCACACCTAGTGTGTGTGTGACAATCATTGGTACTTTAACTTAACTTAACTTAACGAAAGTTCCACCCCTTGTCGCACAGCCCCAAAGGGTCCCGAACCAAAAGGCAAAAAAAAAAAAAAAAACCCACATGAAAACAAGAGGGAAACATCAAGAACACAAAAGGATGACACAAGAGCACAGCGCTCCTGCCACCAGCAGCCACTACAGTGGTGCCATCTTGGAAAAAAATTTAAACAAATAAAAAAAATTCCCTGCTAAAGAGTGATACATGTTGATTTGAGATGTCAGATCGGGGGCGGATATTTTACTTTTCTTTAAGTGATCGGCGATTGGCTGATGCGCTTGCTAACATTAAGCTAATACTAGCGAATGAGACACTAGGTGTTTTGATAGGATTTTTTTAAACTTCTTAGTTTCTTATTTTTTGAAATGCATTTGTTGCTGTTATTACTACTATTATTCTCACTATTTTATGTTTTGATTAATTTATTAATATTATTATTATTAGAGATGTCCGATAATGGCTTTTTTGCCGATATTCCGATATTGTCCAACTCTTAGTTACCGATTCCGATATCAACCGATACCGCTATATACAGTCGTGGAATTAACACATTATTATGCCTAATTTTGTTGTGATGCCCCGCTGGATGCATTAAACAATGTAACAAGGTTTTCCAAAATAAATCAATTCAAGTTATGGAAAAAAATTCCAACATGGCACTGCCATATTTATTATTGAAGTCACAAAGTGCATTATTTTTTTTAACATGCCTCAAAACAGCAGCTTGGAATTTGGGACATGCTGTCCCTGAGAGAGCATGAGGAGGTTGAGGTGGGTGGGGTTGGGGGGGGGGGGGGGGTAGGAGGTAGCATCCCGGAAGAGTTAGTGCTGCAAGGGGTTCTGGGTATTTGTTCTGTTGTGTTTATGTTGTGTTACAGTGCGGTTGTTCTCCCGAAAAGTGTTTGTCATTCTTGTTTGGTGTGGGTTCACAGTGTGGCGCATATTTGTGACAGTGTTAAAGTTGTTTATACGGCTACCCTCAGTCTGACCTATTGTGGCTGTTGACCAAGTATGCATTTATCGGCCGATAATATCGGCAGTCCGATATTATCGGACATCCCTAATTATTATTATTATTTTTTGTATATTTCTAAATATTTTTAATTTTAAAGGGCATTAATTTGAGGTATTGTTCAATGTGGACGCCTCGAAGGTGACGTTTTTCCTCAATCATGTTTTGTTGTTATGTTGTCAATAGTGCTGTGTGTTGCGCGCAAGTGCTCCTGTGTGTGTTTCTTTTGTGTACTGGTTTCAAGCACTTTGTGTTGTAACTCGCTTGTGCATGAAAAGTGCCATTTAGATGAAGTTTGATTAATTCATTGATTGATATTACGGGGTCCACTGCGACATTCGCTAGACTAATTAGTGCTGGAGAGGCCCGTAACCTGATTTTTGGCTTGCAAACCAAATTTTCAGTCCTGTCTTCAAAAAGGAGTCATCCTTGGGTCAAGGAACTTTGTCCAAAATAAAACAAAGTTTCCCTATAATGGAAGGTTATTATGAGAGTTACAGCGAGCAAATGGCATCGATTCGGTGGAATGGCCCGTTTACAGTGAAGGATGAAATCTCAAAGCATGTTGAAGAATTGTGAGAGTCCAACACTATGGACTGAACTCTCACACTATTATGTTGGATCCACTATGGACTGGACTCTCACACTGTTATGTTAGATCCACTATGGACTGGACTCTCACACTATTATGTTAGATCCACTATGGACTGGACTCTCACACTATTATGTTAGATCCACTATGGACTGGAGTCTCACACTATTATGTTAGATCCACTATGGACTGGACTCTCACAATATTATGTTAGATCCACTATGGACTGGACTCTCACAATATTATGTTAGATCCACTATGGACTGGACTCTCACAATATTATGCTGGATCCACTATGGACTGGACTCTCACACTATTATGTTAGATCCACTATGGACTGGACTCTCACAATATTATGCTGGATCCACTATGGACTGGACTCTCACAATATTATGCTAGATCCACTCGACGTCCATTGCACCGGTCGCCCGGGAAGGGGTCCCCACATCTGCGGTCCCCTCCAAGGGTTCTCATTGTCATCCCATTGGGTTGAGTTTTTTCTTGCCCTGATGTGGGATCTGAACCCAGTATGTCGTTTTGGCTTGTGCAGCCCTTTGAGACACTCGTGATTTAGGGCTATATAAGTAAACTTTGATTGATTGAAGAAAAAATGTGTGTGTGTGTGTGTGTGTGTGTGTGTGTGTGTGTGTGTGTGTGTGTGTGTGTGTGTGTGTGTGTGTGTGTGTGTGTGTGTGTGTGTGTGTGTGTGTGTGTGTGTAGTGGTGCTCGCTATTTAGGTACCTAGTGTATTTTCACTCCAGTGGCAGGAAGACAAATTATCCACTTTTCTATTTAAACCAGTCTCAGAAGTCTCAAAGCATGTTGAAGAATTGTGAGAGTCCAGCACTATGGACTGGACTCTCACACTATTATGTTGGATCCACTATGGACTGGACTCGCACACTATTATGTTAGATCCACTATGGACTGGACTCTCACACTATTATGTTAGATCCACTATGGACTGGACTCTCACAATATTATGCTAGATCCACTATAGACTGGACTCTCACACTATTATGTTAGATCCACTATGGACAGGACTCTCACAATATTATGCTAGATCCACTATGGACTGGACTCTCACACTATTATGTTAGATCCACTATGGACTGGACTCTCACACTATTATGTTATATCCACTATGGACAGGACTCTCACAATATTATGCTAGATCCACTATGGACTGGACTCTCACACTATTATGTTAGATCCACTATGGACTGGACTCTCACACTATTATGTTAGATCCACTATGAACTGGACTCTCGCACTATTATGTTAGATCCACTATGGACAGGACTCTCACAATATAATGCTAGATCCACTATGGACTGGACTCTCACACTATTTTGTTAGATCCACTATGGACTGGACTCTCACACTATTATGTTAGATCCACTATGGACAGTACTCTCACAATATTACACTAGATCCACTATGGACTGGACTCTCACACTATTATGTTAGATCCACTATGAGCTGGACTCTCACACTATTATGTTAGATCCACTATGGACTGGACTCTCACACTATTATGTTAGATCCACTATGGACTGGACTCTCACACTATTATGTTAGATCCACTATGGACTGGACTCTCACAATATTATGCTAGATCCACTATAGACTGGACTCTCACACTATTATGTTAGATCCACTATGGACAGGACTCTCACAATATTATGCTAGATCCACTATGGACTGGACTCTCACACTATTATGTTAGATCCACTATGGACTGGACTCTCACACTATTATGTTATATCCACTATGGACAGGACTCTCACAATATTATGCTAGATCCACTATGGACTGGACTCTCACACTATTATGTTAGATCCACTATGGACTGGACTCTCACACTATTATGTTAGATCCACTATGAACTGGACTCTCGCACTATTATGTTAGATCCACTATGGACAGGACTCTCACAATATAATGCTAGATCCACTATGGACTGGACTCTCACACTATTTTGTTAGATCCACTATGGACTGGACTCTCACACTATTATGTTAGATCCACTATGGACAGTACTCTCACAATATTACACTAGATCCACTATGGACTGGACTCTCACACTATTATGTTAGATCCACTATGAGCTGGACTCTCACACTATTATGTTAGATCCACTATGGACTGGACTCTCACACTATTATGTTATATCCATTATGGACTGGACTCTCACACTATTATGTTAGATCCACTATGGACAGGACTCTCACACTATTATGTTATATCCACTATGGACGGTACTCTCACAATATTATGCTAGATCCACTATGGACTGGAGTCTAACACTATTATGTTAGATCCACTAAGGACTGGACTCTCACACTATTATGTTAGATCCACTATGGACTGGACTCTCACACTATTATGTTAGATCCACTATGGACTGGACTCTCACACTATTATGTTAGATCCACTATGGACTGGACTCTCACACTATTATGTTAGATCCACTATGGACTGGACTCTCACACTATTATGTTAGATCCACTATGGACTGGACTCTCACAATATTATGCTAGATCCACTATGGACAGGACTCTCACAATATTATGCTAGATCCACTATGGACTGGACTCTCACACTATTATGTTAGATCCACTATGGACTGGACTCTCACACTATTATGTTAGATCCACTATGAACTGGACTCTCGCACTATTATGTTAGATCCACTATGGACAGGACTCTCACAATATAATGCTAGATCCACTATGGACTGGACTCTCACACTATTTTGTTAGATCCACTATGGACTGGACTCTCACACTATTATGTTAGATCCACTATGGACAGTACTCTCACAATATTACACTAGATCCACTATGGACTGGACTCTCACACTATTATGTTAGATCCACTATGAGCTGGACTCTCACACTATTATGTTAGATCCACTATGGACTGGACTCTCACACTATTATGTTAGATCCATTATGGACTGGACTCTCACAATATTATGCTAGATCCACTATGGACTGGAGTCTAACACTATTATGTTAGATCCACTAAGGACTGGACTCTCACACTATTATGTTAGATCCACTATGGACTGGACTCTCACACTATTATGTTAGATCCACTATGGACTGGACTCTCACACTATTATGTTAGATCCACTATGGACTGGACTCTCACACTATTATGTTAGATCCACTATGGACAGTACTCTCACAATATTACACTAGATCCACTATGGACTGGACTCTCACACTATTATGTTAGATCCACTATGAGCTGGACTCTCACACTATTATGTTAGATCCACTATGGACAGGACTCTCACACTATTATGTTATATCCACTATGGACGGTACTCTCACAATATTATGCTAGATCCACTATGGACTGGAGTCTAACACTATTATGTTAGATCCACTAAGGACTGGACTCTCACACTATTATGTTAGATCCACTATGGACTGGACTCTCACACTATTATGTTAGATCCACTATGGACTGGACTCTCACACTATTATGTTAGATCCACTATGGACTGGACTCTCACACTATTATGTTAGATCCACTATGGACTGGACTCTCACACTATTATGTTAGATCCACTATGGACTGGACTCTCACACTATTATGTTAGATCCACTATGAACAGGACTCTCACAATATTATGCTAGATCCACTATGGACAGGACTCTCACAATATTATGCTAGATCCACTATGGACTGGAGTCTCACACTATTATGTTAGATCCACTATGGACTGGACTCTCACAATATTATGCTAGATCCACTATGGACAGGACTCTCACAATATTATGCTAGATCCACTATGGACTGGACTCTCACACTATTATGTTAGATCCACTATGGACTGGACTCTCACACTATTATGTTAGATCCACTATGAACTGGACTCTCGCACTATTATGTTAGATCCACTATGGACAGGACTCTCACAATATAATGCTAGATCCACTATGGACTGGACTCTCACACTATTTTGTTAGATCCACTATGGACTGGACTCTCACACTATTATGTTAGATCCACTATGGACAGTACTCTCACAATATTACACTAGATCCACTATGGACTGGACTCTCACACTATTTTGTTAGATCCACTATGGACTGGACTCTCACAGAATTATGTTAGATCCACTATGGACTGGACTCTCACACTATTATGTTAGATCCACTATGGACAGTACTCTCACAATATTACACTAGATCCACTATGGACTGGACTCTCACACTATTATGTTAGATCCACTATGAACTGGACTCTCACACTATTATGTTAGATCCACTATGGACTGGACTCTCACACTATTATGTTAGATCCACTATGGACTGGACTCTCACACTATTATGTTAGATCCACTATGGACATGACTCTCACACTATTATGTTAGATCCACTATGGACTGGACTCTCACACTATTATGTTATATCCACTATGGACGGTACTCTCACAATATTATGCTAGATCCACTATTGACTGGAGTCTAACACTATTATGTTAGATCCACTACGGACTGGACTCTCACACTATTATGTTAGATCCACTATGGACTGGACTCTCACACTATTATGTTAGATCCACTATGGACTGGACTCTCACACTATTATGTTAGATCCACTATGGACTGGACTCTCACACTATTATGTTAGATCCACTATGGACTGGACTCTCACACTATTATGTTAGATCCACTATGAACAGGACTCTCACAATATTATGCTAGATCCACTATGGACAGGACTCTCACAATATTATGCTAGATCCACTATGGACTGGACTCTCACACTATTATGTTAGATCCACTATGGACTGGACTCTCACACTATTATGTTAGATCCACTATAGACTGGACTCTCACACTATTATGTTAGATCCACTATGGACAGGACTCTCACAATATTATGCTAGATCCACTCGCCGTCCATTGCACCAGTCGCCTAGGGGTTTTTCATTGTATCCCATTGGGTTGAGTTTTTTCTTGCCCTGATGTGGGATCTGAGCCGAGGATGTCGTTGTGGCTTGTGCAGCCCTTTGAGACACTCGTGATTTTAGGCTATATAATGAACTTTGATTGATTGATTGATTGAAGAAAAAATGTGTGTGTGTGTGTGTGTGTGTGTGTGTGTGTGTGTGTGTGTGTGTGTGTGTGTGTGTGTGTGTGTGTGTGTGTGTGTGTGTGTGTGTGTGTGTGTGTGTGTGTAGTGGTGCTCGCTATTTAGGTACCTAGTGTATTTGCACTCCAGTGGCAGGAAGACAAATTATCCACTTTTCTATTTAAACCAAGATCGATCTGAGCCGTAGTCAGTCTTGTTCGTGTGAGATAAATGTAATCTCCGACGCCACGGGCAAATCTGGACAGTTGAACACTCATATCAGTGATTACCCGAGGCTGATGTGTTAGAGTTCCTACATCATACATCACTTTGCCCTCGAGTAATAGAGGAGCCATCTCCTCAGGCCGCCAGTCCGTTCAATTTAAAGGTAGCGAGATAGTCAGCGTTTTCATCCTTTCCTTTTACATCCTCTTTGATCTGAGAGAATGTGCTCCTGATTAGCAATATAAAATGTGAATAGCCTGCATGCTCTATTTATCTTCTGCCGTGCCTCTCTTTCTTTTCTCGTTAATCTGTTTATGATTGCTTCTGTCTGAACGCCAGCAATGTGCGCATGCATGTTTCTGCTGCAGTCGCCCTGTTTTTCATCATCACGCCTCAGCAGCTAATGAGCGGGGCTGAGGCTCCGTTGTTTACCGAAGCATGTGTGCATGTTAGGAACTCTCTTTGTGTGCGTGCGTGTGTGCGAAGAAAAAGAGTGCAAAAGTGCAAGCCTAGTTCCTATGTCGGTGTTTGTATAGAGCCATATCCATGGAATCAAAGCCCACATTGACAGGGAGGGACATAACTACACTTTTACACATGTGTTGACCTTTCAGTTAGCAGTTAGTGAGCCTGACACAAGCACACACACACACACACACACACACACACACACACACACACACACACACACACACACACACCATGAAAGAGTTTGTGTACACATTCCAACACAGTCACCTTTTTTTAGGGAGCGCCGTAAAAATGGCTGTACCGTCGGCGGTCTTGTCTTGTCTCCCTGTAACGTATACCTGCTCTTAGTGGGACTGTGCCGAAAATATACTTTTCAGTTCTTATGTGTCTTGTGCATGTTAAGAATTGACAATAAATCATCTTAAATCTTGAATCTTGAATCTTGAAATATTGTGTGTGAGAGCACACTCATATGGAGTAGCATGCAAATCAAGTCACAGTGTAGCGTTTAAGCATGATACATACACAAATACTGCACACATTCCAGAAAACGTTCGAAGATGTGTTAGTTCCTGGAACTAAAATGTTCCTGTAGCCTATTGTGTTTTGTGTTTGCACAGCAGTGAGGTCCCAGGAGGACTTCTGTAAATCAGGCTGACGACGCCGCAGAAGCAAGGGGCTGTACTCAATGTACTAAACATGCCGTTCAATGCACAGACACGTAGTAAATAGTTGTAGTAATACTACATAAGTTATACCAGTGTTTTCCAACCACTGTGCCAAAAATTAACAAAAGGCAAGTCCAGCTGGGAAAAGGCACTGAAGCTTAGGGGTGGCTGTGCAAAACAAAAGTAAAACTGAACTGGCTTCAAAGTAAACAAAAACAGAGTGCTGGACGACAGCAAAAACTTAAAGCGTGTGGAGCAGAGATGGCGTCCACAAAGTACATCCGTACATGACATGACAATCAACAATGTCCCCACAAAAAAGGATAGCGTACGCACAACTTAAATAGTCCTGATTGCGAAAACAAAGCAGGTGCGGGCAATAGCACTCAAAGGAAGGCGTGAAACTGTTCCAGGAGAACACCAACAA
Organism: Nerophis lumbriciformis; assembly: GCF_033978685.3. Classification (NCBI taxonomy): domain Eukaryota; kingdom Metazoa; phylum Chordata; class Actinopteri; order Syngnathiformes; family Syngnathidae; genus Nerophis; species Nerophis lumbriciformis. Next base: position 17,008,437 of record NC_084578.2, on the reverse strand, counting down.
AACAGGAAGGGTCACCAAAATAACAGCGCAAGACAGGAGCTAAAGCACTACACACAGGAAACAACAACAAACTCAAAATAGAGCACGACCTGGTGGAGTTTCATTTTTTAACCTTTTCTGCTGGTGGTGTGTGCCTCCGTATTTTTTTTATGAAAAAAATGGGCTTTGGCTCAAAAAAGGTTGAAAAACACTGAGTTAAACAAAATGTTCAAATGTAAAATTGAGCTAAAAGGCGAACTGCACTTTTTTTTGGAATTTTGCCTATAGTTCACAATTATTGTTGTTCTCGCCATTTCCAGGTCCTAAATGGCTGTCAAAGTGTACCAACCTGTCGGAATACCTACTCAGACTTCTTCTGTGCAGGTGGAAGGCATGGTTTATGATCTACAACAGGGGTGTCAAAATCGTTTTCATTGAGGGCCACTTTTAACAATAAGTAATATATTTTTTTACAAAAGCTGCAAAAAATAAATTTAAATTTTACTTTAAAAACTGGCAGCTCAGTCAAAATAATTTTACAGTAAAAGCAGTGTTTTTTTACAGCATATAAAAGTATTGGATAAATGGAATGGACAAACAAAACCTCTGTTTTTAGCGGTAAAATTCAAGCAACAGAGCTGCCAGTTTTTTTTTTTTAAACCATAAAATCTTGTTTTTTTAATGTTTTTTTTGTTTTGTTTGTTTTTTATGTTTTAGTGTCTTACTGTATGTGGAAAAAAACAGTACGAAAGTTGATTTTACGGTAAAAAAAAACTCAGTCGGCAAAATTTAACCGTAAAATCTATTGTCAATTTTACAGTCTACAATTTGATTGATAATTTGTTTTGAAATCATCAGTCAAGCAGATATTTAAGTAAAGTATTTATCTTTATTTTAACAAAAAATATTTTTTGGAATACATGATAATATAATATTTTGATAATATAGAATTTTAAAATATATGCAATTACATGCAGTACATTATTTTTAATGTCAAAAGGTAAAGAACAAATATATTTAGTAAGAAAAGATTCAGCATTTTATTAACACATATTATTTCCAGGATTTCGCGGGCCACATAAAATAATGTGGCGGGCCAGATTTAGCCCCCGGGCCTTGAGTTTGACACCTGTAATCTACAATAAACATACAGGGAGCAGGGAAGCAAGAAAACAGCAGACCCTTCGATGGTGTAAATATAGGCACACACGGTAGTGATTACGTTGCCGCTATAAATATTTTGTCTGCGTTAGCGCATATAATAACAATATCACAAATACTTGGTTAATATTCAAGTCACAAAATGTAAATGGAGTATTATTGGCACTTTTTGAATGTTTTTTTTATCGGATTTTATGGGCGGAATATTGGAGCTCCCATTTGGTCCGCTGTAAGTGGACTTTTATTTATGTTTATTTAATATTTACAATTCATTTTTAAAAAATCCATCCATGTTTTTCATAATAAGTGTAAAGGATTGGCGAAAAAAAAAAGTGCAGTTTCCCTTTAAGATTGACTATACATTCGCACACCCAGAATCCAAAAAGAGATCCGCCCATAATTAATATTTTATTTTCAAAGCTTGAAATCTTTTAACGACTTCAGATCCATCTATGGATATACAATTTTTATTATTTTTTTAACGATTTTTGTTTCATGGCCTTTTTGTCAAAAATAACAACTGTTTTTTTTATAATTGGAAAATGCAAAATACACAATATTGCTATAAATTAAGTTGCAGAGTGGATTATTTTTAGGTTGGGTAATTACACAAAACATCTTATTTTTACAGTGCCTGCTGAGCTAGAATGAGAGCAAAAGCAGGCAGGACTTACTTGAGTTGATTAAATTCACTCATGTTTATATATATATATATATATATATATATATATATATATATATATATATATATATATATTTATATACTGTATATATTGTCTTGTTGAAACACCCAACTGCGCCCAAAACCCAACCTCCGGGCTGATGATTTTAGGTTGTCCTGAAGGATTTGGAGGTAATCCTCCTTTTTCAGTGTCCCATTTACTCTCTGTAAAGCACCAGTTCCATTGGCAGCAAAACAGGCCCAGAGCATAATACTACCACCGCCATGCTTGACGATAGGTATGGTGTTCCTGGGATTTAAGGCCTCACCTTTTCTCCTCCAAACATTTTGCTGGGTATTGTGGCCAAACAGCTCAATTTTTGTTTCATCTGACATCACATGGACAAAGATAAGACCTTCTGGAGGAAAGTTCTCTTGTCAGGTGAAACAAAAATTGAGCTGTTTGACCACAATACCCAGCAATGTGTTTGGAGGAGAAAAGGTGTATTATGCACAATATTTGCTTTCAAATATTTGACAAAGTTTCATGATGACACTTACACGTGTGAATTTCTACCGTTCTTGCTGCTTGTCGAGATTAGAACAATCGTTGCTTAAAAGGTCCGACAGGAAACAAAGCCTCGAGGCAAAACATTCATACTTTGTTGTCCAGTTGTTGTTAAAAGTCCGATTACCGATTTTTACAAAAAAAAAATTTCAAGGTTTGAATGAGTCTTATTCTACTCATCTTACTGCTGCTTGATGCCTTGCTGTTGCCCCCTGCATACATGAGCAAACCTAGTTTGAATGGTTTCATCAAGCCTATTTGATTGATTGATTGATTGAAACTTGTATTAGTAGATTGCACAGTACAGTACATATTTCGTACAATTGACCACTAAATGGTAACACCCGAATACGTTTTTCAACTTGTTTAAGTCTGGGTCCACGTAAATCAATTCATGGTACAAATATATACTATCATCATAATACAGTCATCACACAAGTTAATCATCAGAGTATATACATTGAATTATTTACATTATTTTCAATCCGGGGGTGGGATGAGGAGGGTTTGGTTGATAACAGCACTTCAGTCATCAACAAGTGCATCATCAGAGAAATGGGCATTGAAACAGTGTAGGTCTGACTTGGTAGGATATGTACAGCAAGTAGTGAACATACTGAGTTCAGATAGCATAAGAACAAGTATATACATTAGAAATACATTTGATTATTTACATTTGGTTATTAACAATCCAGGGAGGTGGGATGTGGAAGGGGGAGAGTGTTAGTCAAGGGTTGAAGTTGACTGGAGGGGTTGTTTTAGTGCAGTTTTGAAGGAGGATAGAGATGCACTTTCTTTTACACCTGTTGGGAGTGCATTCCATATTGATGTGGCATGGAAAGAGAATTAGTTAAGACCTTTGTTAGATCGGAATCTGGGTTTAACGTGGTTAGTGGAGCTCCCCCTGGTGTTTTGGTTATGGCAGTCATTTACGTTAAAGGCCTACTGAAATGCGATTTTCTTATTTAAACAGGGATAGCAGGTCCATTCTATGTGTCATACTTGATCATTTCGCGATATTGCCACATTTTTGCTGAAAGGATTTAGTAGAGAACATCGACGATAAAGTTTGCAACTTTTGGTCGCCGATAAAAAAGCCTTGCCTGTACCGGAAGTAGCAGACGAGTAGCGTGACGTCACAGGTTGCGGAGCTCCTCACATCTGCACATTGTTTACAATCATGGCCACCAGCAGTGGGAGCGATTCGGACAGAGAAAGCGACAATTTCCCCATTAATTTGAGCGAGGATGAAAGATTCGTGGATGAGGAAAGTGAGAGTGAAGGACTAGAGGGCAGTGGGAGCGATTCAGATAGGGAATATGCTGTGAGAGGCGGGTGGGACCTGATATTCAGCTGGGAATGACTAAAACAGTAAATAAACACAAGACATATATATATACTCTATTAGCCACAACACAACCAGGCTTATATTTAATATGCCACAAATTAATCCCGCATAACAAACACCTCCCCCCTCCCGTCCATATAACCCGCCAATGCAACTCAAACACCTGCACAACACACTCAATCCCACAGCTCAAAGTACCGTTCACCTCCCCAAAGTTCATACAGCACATATATTTCCCCTAAGTCCCCAAAGTTACGTACGTGACATGCACATAGCGGCACGCACGTATGGGCAAGCGATCAAATGTTTGGAAGCCGCAGCTGCATGCGTACTCACGGTACCGCGTCTGCGCATCCAACTCAAAGTCCTCCTGGTAAGAGTCTCTGTTGTCCCAGTTCTCCACAGGCCAATGGTAAAGCTTGACTGTCATCTTCCGGGAATGTAAACAATGAAACACCGGCTGTGTTTGTGTTGCTGCAGTCGGCCGCAATACACCGCTTCCCACCTACAGCTTTCTCCTTTGCTGTCTCCATTGTTCATTGAACAAATTGCAAAAGATTCACCAACACAGATGTCCAGAATACTGTGGAATTTTGCGATGAAAACAGACGACTTAATAGCTGGCTACCATGCTGTCCCATAATGTCCTCCACAATCTGTGACATCACGCGCTGACGTCATCATACCGAGACGTTTTCAGCAGGATATTTCGCGTGAAATTTAAAATTGTACTTTAGTAAGCTAACCCGGCCGTATTGGCACGTGTTGCAACGTTAAGATTTCATCATTGATATATAAACTATCAGACTGCGTGGTCGGTAGTAGTGGGTTTTAGTAGGCCTTTAAGGAAGTAGTTTGACATGTATTTCGGTATCAGGGAGGTGTAGTGGATTTTATAGACTAGGCTCAGTGCAAGTTGTTTTACTCTGTCCTCCACCCTGAGCAAGCCCACTTTGGAGAAGTGGGTTGGAGTGAGGTGTGATCTGGGGTGGAGGTCTAAAAGTAACCTGACTAGCTTGTTCTGGGATGTTTGGAGTCTAGATTTGAGGGTTTTGGAGGTGCTGGGGTACCAGGAGGTGCATGCGTAATCGAAAAAGGGTTGAACGAGAGTTCCCGCTAGAATCTTCAAGGCGTTTTTGTTGACCAGAGAGGAGATTCTGTAGAGAAATCTCGTTCGTTGGTTGACCTTTCTGATTACCTTGGTAGCCATTTTATCACAGGAAAGATTTGCCTCTAGAATGGAACCTAGGTGGGTGATCTCATCTTTCCTGGTGATAACAATGTGTCATGATCTGTGGTTTGGATCATGTTGTATGTTATTTTCTGTTTAAGACTCCATAGTTCCTGGTTGCACTTCCTTGTTTGTTTTGTCACCATGGTTACTCATTGTGTTCACCTGTCTCTGATTCATCTGGTTCACCTGCTTCCCGAGCACTAATCAGAGGCATTATTTAAGCTTGTCTTTGCCAGTCAGTCGGCCTGGCTTCATTGTTTGCGTCACGTTCATGCCAAGTGAGTTTTGTTCATTCCATGCCATAGTCTACGCCAGGGGTGCTCATTATGTCGATCGCGAGCTACTGGTCGATCTCGGAGGGTGTGTCAGTCGATCACCAGCCAGGCATTAAAAAAATAGTCCTAAAAATGAGCGATCATAAATCTTCACTATGACGTCACTTTCGTCACTTGATTGACATTCACGGCACCCGAAGATCTTCTGAGATGACGCTGGCTGCTGCCAGCTCATTAAAATGACCGACTGAAAGGCGAGAAACACTTTATTTCAACAGACTCTGGCGCCGTACCTGTCGTCAAAACTCCAAAGACCGACTGCCCAGTTGCACAGTTGCGCTAACAAAATAAGAGTCTCAGAAAGCTGGCGTGCACAAGCTAGCAAGCTACGGAGTTTGCCGACAATGTATTTCTTGTAAAGTGTATACAAAGGAGTACGGAAGCTGGACAAATAAGATGCCAAAAACCAACCACTTTCATGTGGTATTGGACAGAAAGGAGGACTTTTTTTCTCCTCCATTCGAAAATGCGGACGTTATCAGCACCACTGTCTGATTCCAATCAATGCAAGTCATCAGAATCAGGTAATACACCAACTTATATTCTTGTCTTCATGAAAGAAAGGAATCTATATGTGTTAAACATGCTTGTATTATCTTTAAACACCTTTAACTTATTAACAATATTAACTATATGTGTTAAACATGCTTGTATTATCTTTAAACACCTTTAACTTGTTAACAATATTAACTATATGTGTTAAACATGCTTGTATTATCATTAAACACCTTTAACTTGTTAACAATATTAACTATATGTGTTAAACATGCTTGTATTATCTTTAAACACCTTTAACTTGTTAACAATATTAACTATATGTGTTAAACATGCTTGTATTATCTTTAAACACCTTTAACTTATTAACAATATTAACTATATGTGTTACACATGCTTGTATTATCTTTAACCACCTTTAACTTGTTAACAATATTAACTATATGTGTTAAACATGCTTGTATTATCTTTAAACACCTTTAAGTTGTTAACAATATTAACTATATGTATTAAACATTCTTGTATTATCATTAAACACCTTTAATTTATTAACAATATTAACTATGTGTTAAACATGCTTGTATTATCATTAAACACCTTTAACTTGTTAACAATATTAACTATATGTATTAAACATACTTGTATTGTCATTAAACACCTTTAACTTATTAACAATATTAACTATATGTTTTAAACATGCTTGTATTATCATTAAACACCTTTAACTTGTTAACAAAAACATGTTTCATAAATAAGTAAATATAAATTATATATATGAATGAGGTAGATCCACACGACTTGATCAATTGAAAAGTAGCTCGCCTGCAGAAGAAGTGTGAGCACCCCTGGTCTACGCTAAGTCCTAGCTTCACGTGTTTTAGGCACGCTTTCCTTTTTTGTTCTTTGCCTGTGTTTTTGGTAGTTGGGTGATTTATGTTCAATAAATCAAATCCTACCCTTACGCCTTCGTCCGAGTATATATATATGTTGCATTGGGAGAACGAACCGCAGTCAGCTGCAAACTCCCGCGTGACACAATGTCACCCACTTTTATAGTGAAGTCACTGACTTTCTTGAGATTGATGATGTTCGGCGGGCCAAATGAAAAGCTTTGGGGCCGCCAGTTGAATAGACTTGACCAACGGGCACGAGGTGGAGCGAATAACAGTGTAGTGTGTGAGAGCACACTATGGGTCTGCGTGGAGCGGGTCTCTGAAGTCCGTTTCTTGAAGGTTCACATGACCGAGAACCTGACCGGGGGCGAAAACATCACCAAGTTGGTGAAGAAAGCTCACTAGAGACTAAACTCCAGCAAAATAACATCCCTCAAGAAACTGCCGTTGGCCTTGTGCCGCTACTCTATCGAGAGGATCCTCACCTACTGTCTTGTGTGTGTGTGTGTGTGCGCGTGTGTGTGTGTGTGTGTGTGTGTTCTTGTATTTCTAACCGTCTTAAGACTTTCCATATGAGGACCGGTGAACAAGTTAGGACCGAAATCATGGTCCCAGTAAGGAAAACCATTGCATCTAATAGAGAATGTCTCATTCGCACCCCTGGTGGTGAAATCTATCAAAATAAGGGTGGTCCCAAAAAGGAGGGATTTTTCAAATTGACTGTGTGTCGGTGTTAAAAATGCTCCCCCTCTGGTGTGTGTGTAAGAAATTGAAATGCACCACCTTTGGCCAAATTTAATAAAAAAAAGGAAATAAATATGTATACAGAGACATACTGTAATAACTTCAAGTAAATAATGAGGATTAAAAACCAATTACAAACAGAAAAAAAGAACTAAAAGCAGTCTTTTTCTCACAATGTGTCGACTTCTTTTTTTTTTTATAAAATTGGGAACAATTTCTCATATTCTTTCTGTTTATGTAATATTGTAATATTTTCTCGTAAAATTATTACTTTTTATGTAAAATTACTTTTTGATGTAAAATTATTACTTTTTCATGCAAAATGGCAACATTTGTCATATAAAATTCTGACTTTTATCACAATATTGCCAATTTTTTTGTTGTTCTTGTAAAATAGTGACATTTTTTGATTAAAATTATGACTTTTGTCATAGGTGGTGAAATCTATCAAAATAAGGGTGGTCCCAAAAAGGAGGGATTTTTCAAATTGACTGTGTGTCGGTTTTAAAAATGCTCCCCCTCTGGTGTGTGTGTGTAAGAAATTGAAATGCACCACCTTTGGCCAAATTTAATAAAAAAAAGTAAATAAATATGTATACAGAGACATACTGTAATAACTTCAAGTAAATAATGAGGATTAAAAACCAATTACAAACAGAAAAAAAGAACTAAAAGCAGTCTTTTTCTCACAATGTGTCTACTTCTTTTTCATAAAATTGTGAACAATTTCTCATATTCTTTCTGTTTATGTAATATTGTAATATTTTCTCGTAAAATTATTACTTTTATGTAAAATTACTTTTTGATGTAAAATTATTACTTTTTCATGCAAAATGGCAACATTTGTCATATACAATTCTGACTTGTATCACAATATTGCCAATTTTTTTGTTGTTCTTGTAAAATAGTGACATTTTTTGATTAAAATTATGACTTTTGTCATTCTTTTGCCAAGTAAAATTCCGATTATTATTATAACATTGCCAACACTTTTTAAACGTTTTCTCATAAAATTGTGACTTTTGTCGAGTAAAATTACGACTCTTCATAAAATTGCCAAAATGTTAAGCTTTTCTTGTAAAATTGCAACTGTTATTGAGTAAAATTCCAACTTTTATCATAATATTGCACAAATGTTCAGTTTTTCTTGTGAACTTTTGACTTGCGTCGAGTAAAATTACAACTTTTGCTATAATACTGCCGAAATTCTAAGTTATTCTTGTGAAATTGTGACCTTTTTCATGTGAAATTCCAACTAATTTTTCACAACAAGCTTTTTTATGTTTGCATAGTATGTATATATTATTAATGTTGTAAATACAAATCTTTATATATCTAGAAAGGGTGGTCCTAAAGAGATAGGTATTTTTCGGCGGTCTAAAGAAGGTAGAAAATACAAGAATGTGTGTGTGTGTGCGTGTGCGTGTGCGTGTGCGTGTGCGTGTGCGTGTGCGTGTGCGTGTGTGTGTGTGTGTGGTAATCAAGCTGCACAGTAGCGCAGAGGAAAACCCCCCAGAGGGTCATTAAAGTTGCCCAGAGAATAACCGGCTGACCTCTTCCCTGTCTAGAAGAAACTATACAGTTTGCGCTGCGTTAATAAAGCAGTGAAAATAATAAAGGACCCTTCTTACCCTTGCCACAGACTTTTGGAACTGCTGCCATCAGGCAGACCGTATGGAGCAAAAAATTAAAATAAAATAGCAGTGGGACAAGAAGTCTTTCTTTTTCTGTCTCAGAAAATTTTAGGATTAAAAAACTGTAAGCAAGAATTATAACAAATAAAGGCTTGCATGTAATGAGTTAATATCAGAGATTAGTTTCACATTTGAAGTTACTTAAATATACTTTTATACCATATTCAAATTTTTTGAGTTTCACCTGTATAATATAAAGGCTGAGAGAAAATCAAGTTGCAGGAAAACATGCAACTTTTCTCTGACTACAATTTAACATTCACCTGCCAAAAATGCAAACTTTTGACCACAAACTTAGTCGCCGCTCGGGGACATTGGTCTGGAGCAGGGGGGGGGTCAAACTCATTTTAGCTCAGGGGCCGCATGGAGGAAAATCTGTGCACACGCAGGCCGGACTATTAAAATCATGGCATTAAAACTAAAAATTAAAGACAAATTCAGATTGTTTTCTTTCTCTTACTTTGGCCAAATACAGAACAAATGCATTCTGAAAATATTACAATAAAAAAATATAGAAAAAAATACCGGCAGCGGTAAAGATTAGATCCATGAAGGAAAGAAGAAAGTGAATGAATGTTAAGTTAAAAAGTTAAAGTACCCATGATTGTTACACACACTTATAACTGAATTAGAGATGTCCGATAATATGCGTTAAAATGTAATATCGGAAATAATCGGTATCGTTTTTTTTATTATCGGTATCGCTTTTTTTATTTTTATTTTATTTTTTATTTTTTATTTTTTTTATTAAATCAACATAAAAAAACACAATATACACTTACAATTAGTGCACCAACCCAAAAAACCTCCCTCCCCCATTCACTCATTCACACAAAAGTTATATATATCAATACAGTCTGCAAGGGATACAGTCCGTAAGCACACATGATTGTGCGTGCTGCTGGTCCACTATTACTACTAACCTTTAACAGTTAATTTGACTAATTTTCATTATTTACTAGTTTCTATGTAACTGTTTTTATATTGTTTTACTTTCTTTTTTATTCATCCATCCATCCATCCATCTTCTTCCGCTTATCCGAGGTCGGGTCGCGGGGGCAGCAGCTTAAGCAGGGAAGCCCAGACCTCCCTCTCCCCAGCCACTTCGTCCAGCTCCTCCCGGGGATCCCGAGGCGTTCCCAGGCCAGCCGGGAGAGATAGTCTTCCCAGCGTGTCCTGGGTCTTCCCCGTGGCCTCCTACCGGTCGGACGTGCTCGAAACACCTTCCTAGGGAGGCGTTCGGGTGGCATCCTGACCAGATGCCCGAACCACCTCATCTGGCTCCTCTCGATGTGGAGGAGCAGCGGCTTTACTTTGAGCTCCCCCCGAATGACAGAGCTTCTCACCCTATCTCTAAGGGAGAGCCCCGCCACTCGGCGGAGGTAACTCATTTCGGCCGCTTGAACCCGTGATCTTGTCCTTTCGGTCATGACCCAAAGCTCATGACCATAGGTGAGGATGGGAACGTAGATCGACCGGTAAATCGAGAGCTTTGCCTTCCGGCTCAGCTCCTTCTTCACCACAATGGATCGATACAGCGTCCGCATTACTGAAGATGCCGCACTGATCCGCCTGTCGATCTCACGATCCACTCTTCCCCCACTCGTGAACAAGACTCCGAGGTACTTAAACTCTTCCACTTGGGGCAAGATCTCCTCCCCAACCCGGAGATGGCACTCCACCCTTTTCCGGGAGAGAACCATGGACTCGGACTTGGAGGTGCTTCACACTCGGCTGCGAACCGATCCAGCGAGAGCTGAAGATCTTGGCCAGAGGAAGCCATCAGGACCACATCATCTGCAAATAGCAGAGACCTAATCCTGCAGCCACCAAACCAGATACCCTCAACGCCCTGACTGCGCCTAGAAATTCTGTCCATAAAGGTTATGAACAGAATCGGTGACAAAGGGCAGCCTTGGCGGAGTCCAACCCTCACTGGAAACGTGTCCGACTTACTGCCGGCAATGCGGACCAAGCTCTGGCACTGATTATACAGGGAGCGAACTGCCACAATAAGACAGTCCGTTACCCCATACTCTCTGAGCACTCCCCACAGGACTTCCCGGGGTACACGGTCGAATGCCTTCTCCAAGTCCACAAAGCACATGTAGACTGGTTGGGCAAACTCCCATGCACCCTCAAGGACCCTGCCGAGAGTATAGAGCTGGTCCACAGTTCCACGACCAGGACGAAAACCACACTGTTCCTCCTGAATCCGAGGTTCGACTATCCGGCGTAGCCTCCTCTCCAGTACACCTGAATAGACCTTACCGGGAAGGCTGAGGAGTGTGATCCCACGATAGTTGGATCACACCCTCCGGTTCTCCTTCTTAAAGAGAGGAACCACCACCAATCCAGAGGTACCGCCCCCGATGTCCACGCGATGTTGCAGAGTCTTGTCAACCAAGACAGCCCCACAACATCCAGAGCCTTAAGGAACTCCGGGCGGATCTCATCCACCCCCGGGTCCCTGCCACCGAGGAGCTTTTTAACTACCTCGGCAACCTCAGCCTCAGAAATAGGAGAGCCCACCACAGATTCCCCAGGCCCTTTTTTATTCAAGAAAATGTTTTTAATTTATTTATCTTATTTTATTTTATTAATTTTTAAAAAAAGTACCTTATCTTCACCATACCTGGTTGTCCAAATTAGGCATAATAAAGTGTCAATTCCACGACTGTATATATCGGTTGATATCGGTATCGGTAATTAAAGATTTGGACAATATTGGAATATCGGATATCGGCAAAAAGTCATTATCGGACATCCCTAAACTGAATACATTTACATTTGCATACATTTTTTTTAATCAATTAAGTAGCGTTTATGACAACCTTTTTCCAAAACACAATATAGAATGTGAAATATAACAGGATAATGCATACATTCATCATTTGTTTTCAAAACGGTTACAAAACAGTTGGATCCCATTTTTATGACTTGATGGGGTCCCTGCGACCCATAGTAAAAAAAGAAAAAAAAAAGTTTTCTTTTTTTTGTTTTTTTAATTATAATTTTTAAAATCTATCCCAGGGGTCCTCAAACTACGGTCCAAAATCCAGCCCACGACTAGTCCAGAGTAACACTTTTTTTTTTTTTTGTAATTATAATTTTTTTATCTATTATTTCTAGCTCATCCATCAATCCATTTTCTACTGCTTGTTACTATCGGGGTGTCTTAGCCAAATCTATTGTCTAAAAATTCTATCGGGGTCTCTTAGGCAAATCATATTGTCTAAAAATTCATTTTCCCATCGATAACGTGACGTCATCACGATCGCGCCACAGTGTTGGGTATATATATATACAGTATATATATATATATATATATATATATATATATATATATATATATATATATATATACGTATACATATATATACTGTGTGTATATATATATATATATATATATATATTTATATATATATATATATACGTATATATATATATATATATATATATATGTATATATATATATATATATATATACGTATATATATATATATATATATATATATATATATATATATATATATATATATATATATATATATATATATATATACGTATAGACCCGACACCTCAATCATTGGTATGTTTTTATCTACAAAACCATTCTGAGTATCACTCCATCTTATCTGTCTTGTCTTTTAACAAAGAAACAAGGAAGTCACAATCTTCGTTCAATGAATGTTCTGCAATTTGTCGTCCCCAAAGTAAGAACTGAACTGGGCAAGAAAGCATTTAGGTTTTCAGCACCGAAGGCTTGGAATAACCTACAATCGAATATTAAACTTCAAACCCTAGTTACGTTGAATGAGTTTAAAGCTTCTGTGAAAGCACTGCCGTCTACCTTGTCTGTATGCACATGTGTCATGTGAGCAAGTTTTAATGTTGTAAATGTGATGTTTTATGTATTTTTTTACTGTTTTTAATGTAACCTTGCTGCTGCTCTCTTGGCCTGGTCTCCCTTGGAAAAGAGATCTTTGATCTCAATGGGATTTTACCTGGTTAAATACAGGCTAATAATAACATTTTGAAAAACTTATTGCGGTGTTACCATTTAGTGGTCAATTGTACGGAATATGTACTGTACTGTGCAATCTACTAATAAAAGTCTCAATCAATCAATCAAAAAAAGCAATTATATGTAGGAAGGTTTTGCTAAGAAACCATTCTAAGCCTTATCTTATTTAGTTTTTATTTTATATATGTTGACCACATTAACCCTGGCAATGGACCCTGTGTGTATGTGTATGTTATGCCATTGTTTACAAATTTGGTAAACAAATAACCAAAAAATGTATATTTTGTTGTTTTCTTACTGTACCGAAAATGAACCGAACCATGACCTCTAAACCGAGGTACGTACCGAACCGAAATTTTTGTGTACGCTACACCCCTAATATATATATATATATATATATATATATATATATATATATATATATAGCCTGCGCCCTGGCCAACTTTTTTTAGCCCAATGCGGCCCCCGGGTCAAAAAGTTTGGGGACTCCTGATCTAAACAAACGTAATACAGGTCACCATACCCTGAATAGTACATTTTCAGTGTGACATAAGAACTTGTTTCTAGGCAATAGATCTTCTGAGTAAAAAATTCTACTTATAAGACACAAAACTTTGCAATACTAGTAAGTATGACTAATAATGAATTTTAATGGCTTATTTCCTATTTCAAGAAATATTACCGTGACAATTTTGACTTGTTCCATAGGCAGATATTTTTGCTCATTATAAGCAAAAATAACTTGTAATGAGCAAAAAAATCTGCCAGTGAAACAAGTCAAAAGGGTCTCGTTAAGATTTCTTGAAACAGGAAACATGTTTGTGCCCCTAAAAGCTGGAAACTTAGAGCAGAACAATACTGTACTCTTTTGTGTCAAACTAAACATTATCAGATTGTACAAACTATTTAAAGTTAGGGTTTATGTTGAATTTTGGAGTGTAGACCATTGAGACTTGATTTTTCCCCAAACAAACATTTGGCACCTTATTTTACCATCTGTTTTTGAGAGGGCTAAAGCACTTTTACGTTTTTGATGATCTCAAACAACATGCCATCTGGTCACATCAGATGGTGAAGGGCTTGACTGCAGTCAGCACTGCAGACTTACTGTTAATATACAGCATATAAAGTAAAATATCAGATGCAACTGTATCTGATACTGTATGGATCATAGGACTGGAGATATTAGAAGCCTTTATATCCACAGCCTTACTGCTCGTACCACATTGCAGGAGAAAATATGTTATGCATGGATGCAGGCAAGCACACACACTGCTAAAAATCTGACTAATTAAACAATGTGGGTATTGGATAGTTTCAAACCATAAGGAAATAATCCTTTGTGGCACCAGTCGAAGTCAGTGCACACACACACACAGTTTAGATCAGGGGGTGTCTGACTCATTTTAAAATTCCCAAAATCATGGCATGATGACCTAAATATAAAGACAACTTCAGATTGTTTTCTTTGTTTAAAAATAGACCAAGCACATTCTGAAAATTTTCAAAACCATAAAGTTTAAGGTTTTCTTACACTTACATGTTGCAGATAATAGTATTCTATCTTCATTTGTCTTTATATACACTTTCTACATGAATAATGTAATAATGTTCATCAAGTGGAATTAAGTCTGGCAGAGTTTCAAAACGCTCCCATTGATGTTAACCGATACCAAAATGTATTTTGATACTTTTCGGTACTCTTCTAAATAAAGGGGACCACAAAATATGGCATTATTGTAACAAAAAATCTTACTGTACATGAAACATATATTTCTTATTGCAATCGAAGAACAATTTTGGCCTTAAATATAATAGTAAACATACTAGACAACTTGTCTTTTAGTAGTAAGTAAACAAACAAAGGCTCCTAATTTAGTCTGCCGACGTATGCAGTAACATATCGTGTCATTTCTCATTCTATTATTTTGTCAAAAATATAAAGGACAAGCTGTAAAAATTGATTATTAATCCACTTGTTCATTTACTGTTAATATCTGGTTATTTTCCGTTTCAACATGTTCTATCTACACTTCTGTTAAAATGTAATAATCACTTATTCTTCTGTTGTTTGGATGCTTTACATTAGTTTTGGATGATACCACAAATGTGGGTATCGACCTGATACCAAGTAGTTACAGGATCATACATTGGTCATATTCAAAGTCTTCATGTGTCCAGGGACATATTTCCTGAGTTCAAAAAAGGAAA
This sequence comes from Nerophis lumbriciformis, assembly GCF_033978685.3. NCBI lineage: Eukaryota > Metazoa > Chordata > Actinopteri > Syngnathiformes > Syngnathidae > Nerophis > Nerophis lumbriciformis. The sequence goes on along the minus strand of NC_084578.2, from coordinate 16,993,087 downwards.
AAAGATTTTGTGACGACAAAAAATATAGATGTAATCATAGTAGTATCGACTAGATACGCTATTGTACTTGGTATCATTGTCAGGTGTAGATCCACTCATGGCATTTGTTTACATTCTACGGTGTGTAGTGAAACATGTTTAGCTATTCCTCATCTTGCAGGGATGATACATGTAAGAAACTTACTTTATTTGTCACCATGGAGGCGAGTATTAGTGATTTAGAAGTAGCTAAAACACTGCCGACTGCGGATGGATGCTAGCTAGTTAGCCATGTCTTAAAGCATCTCCTCCTTAGGGCGTTTCAGTGTTATAACTTCACCTTTATTGACAGTTTTTCGGCCAAAATGCATCCGTTCTCCCTTTTCTGTCTACACACTGTGTCGGCTTGTAAGTACTCTGTGATTGTGCGCTGCCGAACATGCTCCTCTGCTCGTAAACCCAGAAACGTCATGACGTTACAGCGCGCCGTCATGCCCGTTAAAATAAATAAATAAAATTGAGAACCGGTACTTTTCAAACAGAGTATAGTACTGTTTTTGATTCATTAGAACCGCGATACTATACTAATACCAGTATACCGTACAATCCTAGTCGACACTGCAGGCCAATTCTGTTTTCTATTCCATACGTGACCTATATCTGATTTGTTCTTGCAACAATACTATTCACATTTCTTTCAACTCCCACCGAGCACTTTCATATGTGGACTGATTGATTGATTGAGACTTTTATTAGTAGATTGCACAGTTCAGTACATATTCCGTACAATTGACCACTAAATGGTAACACCCCAATAAGTTTTTCAACTTGTTTAAGTCGGGGTCCACGTTAATCAATTCATGGTACAATAATATACGATCAGCATAATACAGTCATCACACAAGTTAATCATCAGAGTATATACATTGAATTATTTACATTATTTACAATCCGTGGGGGGTTAGGTTTGGTTGATATCACCACTTCAGTCATCAACAATTATATCATCTGAGAAATGAGCATTGAAACAGTGTAGGTCTGACTTGGTAGGATATGTACAGCGAGCAGTGAACATAGTGAGCTCAGAAAGCATAAGAACAAGTATATACATTAGATTATTTACATTTGATTATTTACAATCCGGGGAGGTGGGATGTGGTGGGGGGAGGGTGTTAGTCTAGGGCGGGGGTTGGCAACCCGCGGCTCCGGAGCCGCATGCAGCTCTTTGATCACTCTGATGCGGCTCAGCTGCATACTTGCCGACCCTCCCGATTTTCCCGGGAGATTTCCGGATTTCGGTGCCTCTCGCAGAAAACTCCCGGGATTAATATTCACCGATTTTCACCCTAACAATAATAATAAGGGCGTGCCATGATGGTACAGCATTTAGCGCCTTCTACAATCTGTACTAACAGCGTGTCGGCCCAGCCTTTTGATGTATGCATTTTCTACTTGCACACGCAAGTGACAGCAATGCATACTTGGTCAACAGCCACACAGGTTACATTGACGGTGGCCATATAAAACAACTTCAAGACTCTTACTAATAATGCGCCACACTTTGAACCAAAACCAAACAAGAATGACAAACACATTTCGGGAGAACATCTGCACCTTAACACAACATAAACACAACAGAACAAATACCCAGAATCCCATGCAGCCCTGACTCTTCCGGGCTACATTATACACCCCTGCTACCACCAAACCCCGCCCCCACCCCAACCCTGCTCCCCCACACATCAACCCCCCCCCCCCCCCCCCCTCCTCCGTGCGTCGATTGAGGTGGGCGCGGTTTGGTAGCGGGGGTGTATAATGTAGCCCGGAAGAGTTAGGGCTGCATGGGATTCTGGGTATTTGTTCTGTTGTGTTTGTCATTCTTGTTTGGTGTGGGTTCACAGTGTGGCGCATTATTAGTAAGAGTGTTAACGTTTTTTATACCGCCACCGTCAGTGTAACCTGTGTGGCTGTTGACCAAGTATGCCTTGCTGCCACTTAGTGAGCAAGCAGAAGCCCCATACAACGTATGGCTGGGCCGGCACGTTGGTTGTAGTGGGTGCTAAATGCTGTACCATCACGGCACGTTCGGGAGAATAGTTGCCCTGAAATTCGTAGTCTGCCGGAAAAATCGGGAGGGTCGACAAGAATGACGCTGTCAAGCGCCATTCATATAAAACTCGTGGGCCGCACTAACATTCAATTTTCATATGAAGGTGTGGGTTGTGTGTCTGAGACCCTTGGTTTATACATAGCACAAAGCAAAAAAAAACGTTATATGCAGTGTTGTTTCATTTTAAATTTCAAAAGATTTTTTATGGCTCCCATTGTTTTCTTTAATTTGTGAAACTGGTCTAAATGGCTCTTTGAGTGGTAAAGGTTGCCGACCCCTGGTCTAGGGTTGTAGTTGCCTGGAGGTGTTCTTTTAGTGCGGTTTTGAAGGAGGATAGAGATGCACTTTCTTTTACATCTGTTGGGAGTGCATTCCATATTGATGTGACATAAATTAGATATGTATGGAATGAGAACAATGGAGTCGCGTTCGTATGACCCATGTGTCATCAAAAAGCCGCAAACGTCATAATTCTTTGACAAAATAGGAGGTACCGAAAATAAATAGTGGACAAATGAGCAAAAAATAGGCGAAAAGATGTGTTAAAATTCACATCAGTGTCCTACCACCCCTGGTGCCGACTGCACGCCCACCCATTCCTCGGAACAGACGTCGACCTTGCTTTTCATGGCCGCGCATATTTGATTCGCATATCTGGAGGAAGCGTTCGCAGACTCTCCTCAGTAAGTTAGTTACCTCCAATGTCCCCTCTAATTTTTCATGTGTCTGAGCAAACCTCAAACTCCCTGAGCATTCCTTGGACGACATGGGAGCAACATCAGACATGCACGCTGTCGCCACCCCAGCATCACACCTGTCCCAAAGCTGACATCATAACAAGTTCAATGTTTTATTAATCAAATAACAGCAGTTATTTACATTATACTATTTTCTAATCTAAATGATTAATTAATCTAAATGGAAATGTAAAAAAAGTTTTCAGGAGCTATATGTTGTGAAGTGAAGTGTGAAGTGAATTACATTTTATATAGCGCTTTTTCTCAAGTGACTCAAAGCGCTTTACATAGTAAAACCCAATATCTAAGTTACATTTAAACCAGTGTGGGTGGCACTGGGAGCAGGTGGGTAAAGTGTCTTGCCCAAGGACATAACAGCAGTGACTAGGATGGCGGAGGCGGGGATCGAACCTGCAACCCTCAAGTTGCTGGCACGGCCGCTCTACCAACCGAGCCATACATGTTGTATGTCTTCAATCCAATCCAATCCACTTTATTTATATAGCACATTTAAACAACAAAATGTTTCCAAACTGCTGCACAACAATATTAAACACAATTAAAAACAATATAAAATAAATATGATTAAAAACAATTTTAAAGGGTAAAACCAATTAAAACAGTAAATAGAAATCAAAATTTTAAAAACACAGAGGACAACAGAGGACAACACAACTCACGTAGTGTTAAAAGCCAGAGAATAAAAGTGGGTCTTAAGACGAGACTTAAAGGGGAACATTATCACAATTTCAGAATGGTTAAAACCATTAAAAATCAGTTCCCAGTGGCTTATTATATTTTTCAAAGTTTTTTTAAAAATTTTACCCATCACGCAATATCCCTAAAAAAAGCTTCAAAGTGCCTGATTTTAACCACCCGTCCATTTTCCTGTGACGTCACATAGTGAAGCCAACACAAACAAACATGGCGGAAAGAACAGCAAGCTATAGCGACATTAGCTCGGATTCAGACTCGGATTTCAGCGGCTTAAGCGATTCAACAGATTACGAATGTATTGAAACGGATGGTTGTAGTGTGGAGGCAGGTAGCGAAAACGAAATTGAAGAAGAAACTGAAGCTATTGAGCCATATCGGTTTGAACCGTATGCAAGCGAAACCGACAAAAACGACACGAGAGAAAGCGAGGACGAATTCGGCGATCGCCTTCCAACCAACGATTGGTATGTGTTTGTTTGTTTGGTATTAAAGGAAACTAACAACTATGAACTAGGTTTAGAGCATATGAAATACATTTGGCAACAACATGCACTTTGAGAGTGCAGACAGCCCAATTTTCATCAATTAATATATTCTGGAGACATACCCTCATCCGCACTCTTTTCCTGAAAGCTGACCTGTCCAGTTTTGGAGTTGATGTCAGCAGGCCAGGGAAGCTAGGGTCGATAGGGGGTTTAGCTCGCTCGTCTGCGGGAACAAACTGCCGCCATTGCTTGCCGTGCTACCGAGGTCCTTTGTCCCTCAATTGCTCACACACTCCGGCAGATTCAATGGGGGTCTGGCGGCAGATTTCTTTGACTTTATCGTTGGAAATGCATCTGCTTTGAGTATCGCAGGATATCCACACATTCTTGCCATCTCTGTTGTAGCATAGCTTTCGTCGGTAAAGTGTGCGGAACAAACGTCCAATTTCTTGCCACTTTCGCATCTTTGGGCCACTGGTGCAACTTGAATCCGTCCCTGTTCGTGTTGTTACACCCGATGCGTCACATCGGGAAGCAATCCGCCATTTTCTCAAACACCGAGTCAAATCAGCTCTGTTATTTTCCATTTTTTCGACTGTTTTCTGTACCTTGGAGACATCATGCCTCGTCGGTGTGTTGTCGGAGGGTGTAACAACACGAACAGGGACGGATTCAAGTTGCACCAGTGGCCCAAAGATGCGAAAGTGGCAAGAAATTGGACGTTTGTTCCGCACACTTTTACCGACGAAAGCTATGCTACAACAGAGATGGCAAGAATGTGTGGATATCCTGCGACACTCAAAGCAGATGCATTTCCAACGATAAAGTCAAAGAAATCTGCTGCCAGACCCCCATTGAATCTGCCGGAGTGTGTGAGCAATTCAGAGACAAAGGACCTTGGTAGCACGGCAAGCAATGGCGGCAGTTTGTTCCCGCAGACGAGCGAGCTAAACCCCCTATCAACCCTAGCTTCCCTGGCCTGCTGATATCAACTCCAAAACTGGACAGATCAGCTTTCAGGAAAAGAGCGCGGATGAGGGTATGTCTACAGAATATATTAATTGATGAAAATTGGGCTGTCTGCACTCTCAAAGTGCATGTTGTTGCCAAATGTAGTTCATATGCTGTAAACCTAGTTCATAGTTGTTAGTTTCCTTTAATGCCAAACAAACACATACCAATCGTTGGTTAGAAGGCGATAGCCGAATTCGTCCTCGCTTTCTCCCGTGTCGCTGGCTGTCGTGTCGTTTTCGTCGGTTTCGCTTGCATACGGTTCAAACCGATATGGCTCAATAGCTTCAGTTTCTTCTTCAATTTCGTTTTCGCTACCTGCCTCCACACTACAACCATCCGTTTCAATACATTCGTATCTGTTGAATCGCTTAAACCGCTGAAATCCGAGCTAATGTCGCTATAGCTTGCTGTTCTTTCCGCCATGTTTGTTTGTGTTGGCTTCACTATGTGACGTCACAGGAAAATGGACGGGTGTTTATAACGATGGTTAAAATCAGGCACTTTGAAGCTTTTTTTAGGGATATTGCGTGATGGGTAAAATTTTGAAAAAAACTTCGAAAAATATAATAAACCACTGGGAACTGATTTTGAATGGTTTTAACAATTCTGAAATTGTGATAATGTTCCCCTTTAAAAACAAACAGCAAGGTTTTAAAATAAATTCTAAAATGAACAGGGAGCCAGTGCAAACTCTCAAGGATTGGGGTTAAATGCTGGTGTCTCCTGGCCCCTGTTAAAAGTTTGTCAAGTTTAAAATCGCTGTCTATAGTGACGCCAAGGCTGGTGACTTTGGGACGCACATAATTTTGCAATGGTCCCAAGTCAGTGAGGGCCGGACCAAAAACTAAAATTTCCATTTTTCCCTCATTCATTATTAAAAAATTCTGGGCTAACCAAGCCTTGACGTCGCATAGACAATTGAGAAGGGGTGTCAGGGGGCCGTGGCCTTTTGAAATCGGCATATAAATTTGGCAGTCGTCTGCATAAAAGTGATAAGACACTCCATGCCTCTTAAAAATCTCTCCAATCGGGAGGAGATATAGAGCGAACAGGATGGGGCCTAGAATAGATCCCTGGGGGACACCACAGTAAAGCGGAGCAGAAGAAGAGGTGGCGTCCCCCAGCCTGACAGAGAAGGACCTTTCTGACAGGTAGGATCTGAACCACTCTAATGCAGTCCCCCTGATACCCACACAGTCTCTCAGACGATCTAAAAGAATTGTGTGGTCGACTGTGTCAAAGGCAGCTGTAAGATCTAAAAGCACTAAAATGGCAGAGCTGCCAGAATCAGACATTAAAAGCAAATCATTAAAAACCTTTAAAAGTGCAGATTCAGTACTGTGCAAAGCTTTGTATCCAGACTGAAATGGATCTAAAGTGCTATTTTCATCTAAAAAAGGCTGCAGTTGCGCCAAAACACATTTCTCCAAAATCTTTGACACAAAAGGTAATTTAGAAATGGGCCGATAATTTGACAAACTTGTAGGATCAAGACCTGTTTTTTTTTTTATCAAAGGCTCAACAACAGCTCCTTTACAAAAAGAGGGCACAACTTGTCTTGGGGGTTGCTGTAAAATAATTTAAGACATGTACCCCTTCAGAGATTCATGATTTGTTCCCCTTGAAATATTCACATTTAGCACAATGAGATGTGGGTTGTAGCACAAACATGGGATATAGTGGATAACGTTGTGTCTGTAAAATATATCATTACATACTTTTTATCAGCATTTATATAATCTGGTAACTGCATTTCATGATTACTATGCTTAAATTAACATTCTTAAGACAAAACCCAAAACCTGTGAAGTTTGCACGTTGTGTAAATGGTAAATAAAAACAGAATACAATGATTTTCAAATCTTTTTCAACCTATATTCAATTGAATGGATTGCAAAGACAAGATACTTAATATTCGAACTGGAAAACGTTGTTATTTTTTGCAAATATTAGCTCATTTGGAATTTGATGCCTGCAACATGTTTAAAAAAATGTGGCAAAAAAGGTGAGAAAGTTGAGGAATGCTCATCAAACTCTTATTTGAAACATCCCACAGGTGAACAGGCTAATTGAAAACAGGTGTGTGCCATGATTGGGTATAAAAGCAGCTTCCATGAAATGCTCAGTCATTCACAAACAAGGATGGGGCGAGGATCACCACTTTGTGAACAAATGCGTGAGCAAATTGTCCAACAGTTATTGTCAGTTGTATCAGAAAACAAAGACTCAAACGAACTACAACCAACGTTAGCAATGGTTATACTGGTCAAAATAAGTAGATCATGCTTAGCAGCCTAATGTACGCCCAAAACTAAAGAGGAGACATTTTACCAAGTTATGCCTATTGGCAATGTTCCCTATAATTTTTCATGTGTGTGAGAAAACGCACAAACACCCTGAGCATTCAGTGGAATACAGACGTGCACACTGTGGTCATACCAGCAGCACATTTGTCTCAAACCTGACATAACAATTTAAATGTCTTATTATTATAATCAAGTGACAGTAGTCTTTTTCAAGAGATTATTTTCTAATATATGTGATTCAGCTATGCACTATAGTATTTTATGCCTGGGTGGGGGTCCTGCTTTGGAAAGATTGTGTACCCCTTTCAGAGATCACAGTTCCCCTTAAAACATTCACATGTTGCATGAGATGAAGTGTTTATTAACTTTCTGTCCGTAAAATAAATATCTTTATTAGCAATTCTGTAGTGCTGTAACATCATTTCATGATTAATATTTAAAAAATAACATTCTTAACAAATGACAGTAGAATAAGCGCACTGATTGAGGAGTCCTAGTAAAACGACCTGAAATTTACACTTTACGTGTAGTGTTGGAGTTGTCCAACATTGTGTGTGGCCATAAACGCACCAGTGGCTAATTGCCATAGTGTATGTGTTGGTGCAGGTGAGAGAGAGAGAGAGAGAGACCAAACGGCTGCTGTTCATATAACAGATGACAAAGAGTTGCTTTTGTCTTGGTTTGTACGGTAGACAATGACCAGTTTTGCTAGATAGAAGTATTTTACACATTGTTTTGGTGTGGTTATGGCCGACAAACAATTTCGCTAAATAAAGGCACCGATGGAATTCCTGTCCTCCTTAAAGGGGAACATTATCACAATTTCAGAATGGTTAAAACCATTAAAAATCAGTTCCCAGTGGCTTATTATATTTTTCAAAAAAAAATTCAAAATTTTACCCATCACGCAATATCCCTAAAAAAAGCTTCAAAGTGCCTGATTTTAACCATCGTTATATACACCCGTCCATTTTCCTGTGACGTCACATAGTGATGCCAACACAAACAAACATGGCGCATAGAACAGCAAGCTATAGCGACATTAACTCGGATTCAGACTCGGATTTCAGCGGCTTAAGCGATTCAACAGATTACGCATGTATTGAAACGGATGGTTGTAGTGTAGAGGCAGGTAGCGAAAACGAAATTGAAGAAGAACCTGAAGCTATTGAGCCATATCGGTTTGAACCGTATGCAAGCGAAACCGACGAAAACGACACGACAGACAGCGACACGGGAGAAAGCGAGGACGAATTCGGCGATCGCCTTCTAACCAACGATTGGTATGTGTTTGTTTGGCATTAAAGGAAACTAACAACTATGAACTAGGTTTACAGCATATGAAATACATTTGGCAACAACATGCACTTTGAGAGTGCAGACAGCCCAATTTTCATCAATTAATATATTCTGGAGACATACCCTCATCCGCGCTCTTTTCCTGAAAGCTTATCTGTCCAGTTTTGGAGTTGATGTCAGCAGGCCAGGGAAGCTAGGGTCAATATTCTTCTCTTGATCATCTTCGGTGGCATAAGGGACAGTGTGAGCCAAGACATCCAGGGGGTTTAGCTCGCTCGTCTGCGGGAACAAACTGCCGCCATTGCTTGCCGTGCTACCGAGGTCCTTTGTCCCTGAATTGCTCACACACTCCGGCAGATTCAATGGGGGTCTGGCGGCAGATTTCTTTGACTTTATCGTTGGAAATGCATCTGCTTTGAGTGTCGCAGGATATCCACACATTCTTGCCATCTCTGTCGTAGCAAAGCTTTCGTCGGTAAAGTGTGCGGAACAAACGTCCAATTTCTTGCCACTTTCGCATCTTTGGGCCACTGGTGCAACTTGAATCCGTCCCTGTTCGTGTTGTTACACACTCCGACAACACACCGACGAGGCATGATGTCTCCAAGGTAGTTGCGCACCTTAGAGGGAACGTTGGTTACCTCGCTAGATAACAACAGAGAGACTTTGCCCTCGTTTATACTGCACACCAAATCGGTGACACAGATCAACATTTTTTAGCGAAAAGCTCCAAATTGCTTCAAATATAATCCTTTTGCATCCGATTCAGACCACACCAGGAGGTACCGTACTTTCCGGACCATAGGGCGCACCGGATTATAAGGTGCACTGCCGATGAATTGTCTATTTATTCATTTATTTTTCATATATAAGGCGCACCGAATTCATCGGCGGTCACTCGAAACGAGTATGACGATCCTCCTGGTAGGGGGGTATCCCTTTATGGAGGATGCCTGTGCGTGACTTTGTTTAACGTGGGGAGACTGGTGCAGAGACAGTCACCACACGATCCTTGACAGATCCGGGGCAGGGTCCAGTGGCATGGAGTCCAAGACGTCTGGGGACCCTTTTCTGCTGCAGCCTTCATCCGCCATCCCAGCCGTTGTGACGCTCCATAGGGTTAGCAATCATCCTCCACCTGTTCCACCGTTGAGGTCTTGGGTTGTTATTTCCCCATAACTGGGACCACATGGATGTGGGGGTCCCTTCTTCCGCCATCGCAGTCGTTGTGGTAGTTCTTACATCTACCGTCTTCCGCCTGCTCCGCCTTTGAGATCTTCACCGTATCCCTGGCTAGGGGGCAGTCAGGTACTAGGCCTTTGCCAAGGGCCACCTGGGGTAACAGTAGTAAAGGGGTTAACCTCCTAGTGCCCCAAGACCCCATAGAAGAGCCTCCACTGTCGGATGCTCTTTAACGTCATGCCCAGGACAACAAATTATAGGGCGCATTAAAGGAGTCATATTGCCATTATAGTGCAGTCTACACGTATCTCTTATGTTTGACTGCCATCTACTGGTCATACTTATCATTACGCCATATACCAAATAAAATTGCTTCGAGGTCGGTAAGCAAAACCAGAAGTATTCCGTACATTAGGCGCACCCGGTTATAAGGCGCACTGTCGAGTTTTTGGTGCGACTTATACTCCGGAGCGACTTATACTCCGAAAAATACGGTAATCGTTAATACAATTGACGATTAAAATAGTTGTTATTTTAACCACCACAAATTGACAAAACAAATACACTTCTAAGGAGAAAATGTACATGTTTTCTGTTATCTAAATAGGTAAACAAGATAATCCATATGCATATCGGCTTTGGAAAACCCTCGACAATTTCCCGAGCTTGTAATGAGAAGCACTGTGTAAACAGATTATATTTGTAATCCGGGTATGCATTTGACACTTGATTTGACGCTCTGCAGGTGGGAGCAGTGGGGCAAAGATAAAGAACAAGAGTCCCTTGATTTCCATTTGAGAGTGACGTGTGGAGACGCAAAGGCAGAAGACGATTAGTACGAAAATAATTGCGCCGAGACTAGAAGTTGATCAAATGCGTTAATTAAGAGCCATGGCAACAGCAAACAGGATTGAGTAAATTGTGGGTAATACCAGACAGACTTTTGGCGGTGCTTCATGCAGATGAATCACCTTCTTGTGTTCAGCAGCTGTAACATTATTTTAATTTATGAATGAAGATAGAGGCAGGAATAATTTGGCCCTCCTTGTGTTTGCTTCTTATGCTCCCGCCGTTTCCTCACCATGGATTTTCAATTACGTAGTATGGTTGGAAAGTATGCCAATGTTATTACTGGGTCTGATCAGGTCTTGATGACTCCAAATTGAAACAATACCTATCTCTCTCTCCTGAGTCTAGAGATACAAGAACAATCTTTTTGGAGGGCTTTACGTCGCGGAACATACAATTTCCCGGGAAAATGATCGGCAATAATTGGACGGTGGGTCACTCAGTTTTCAGTCAGCATGGAATCGATTCTCACTCGGTTGGTTGTGTTAATGGTTGCCTGTCTCTCCGTGCACTGTGGTCTACAGTCAACCATAGTCCGCTGCCCGGATCATATTTCTGTTTGGGTTTTCGGGTCACGTGTGTTTTCTGTTAGTCTTGGACTCATTTTGTTCCTGTCTGTGCACCTTTGAGTTGGTTACCATAGTTATATACTAATTCCACCTGCCGCTTGTGTTTCTGACGCGCACCTGTTTGTCATCACTGACATTATTATTTAAGCCTGCCTTCCCAGTCAGTCTGTCTTGCTTCCTAGTTTGTTTCCATACAACAGATGACAACTTTTGTTTCCTGCGCTAAACCTTCTAGCTCCCACGCTAAAGGCTCTGTTTACCTTCTAGCTCCCACGCTAAAGGCTCTGTTTACCTTATAGCTCCCACGCTAAAGGCTCTGTTTACCTTCTAGCTCCCACGCTAAAGGCTCTGTTTACCTTCTAGCTCCCACGCTAGCTCCTTTTGTTTCTGCCTTAAGGGCTATGAGCACATTTTTGTATCATTTATTTCTTAAATAAATCATTTCTTACCTGCACGCTGTGTCCGAAGCCCGATCTGCATTCCTGGGAGAACGAAACCCTGCATCACCATGCGACCAGGTCATCACACATATTATTATTATTATTTTCTAAATTGAAAACACTTCCTTGTGGTCTACATAACATGTAATTGTGGTTCTTTGGTCAAAATGTTGCATAGATGATGTTTTACAGATCATCTTCAAGCCGCTTTCTGACGGTCGCTTCCAGATGCGCCGCTTTGTGGGCGGTCTTATTTAAGTGGCTCCCCTTCGGCACCGTCTTCTCCCAGTCATCTTTGTTGTAGCGGTGTAGCGTGCAAAATAATGTGGGAAAAAGTGTCAAAAGACTGTTTTAATGACATTCAGACTTTACTTAAATCAAAAACGGAGCAGCATCTCCTCATCCGGAAACAACAACACCGGAAATGCTTCCCGTGAAAAACCGTCCGACCGGAACTCTAATAACTAAAGTTCCTTGGGTGAATAATGTGAACTCACTACACCGGTATGTTTTAGCGCTTTCATGGAGAGTTTACTGACAAATATAAGTAAGAACTTTACACTACTTTATATTAGAAATGGCAACAGCGGAGGATGAATGTCCCATAACAAGAAAATAGAGAAAAAGAAGAAGCTTATCGACTAGAGCATTGTCACAGACTACAAAGGCGGACGCGCGCAATTTTTCAGGATTCATGCAGATCCCAAATATAGATCAGCAGGTACCAGAAGGTAAGAGAAGTTCCTTTTGCATAATATTGCGAAACAAAACACCAGATACAATGTCTTACCTTATACACACACGATAATAATACTCGTTAGCCTGTATGTCGATGTGTATGCTCCCATTGACCGGGCGAGCATGCTAAGCATTCGTTGCACGAACATACTACCTTTGTTAGACAAGATCATCGACAGTGTTGGACAATATAGTTTACATACAAAATGTCCATTTCCATTTATTACAAGTAATACAAAAACGAAAATGCCTTACTTACTTATCAAGAAGGAAATTAGCAAGTTTGGCGTCAAATAAAAAAAATCTTCTCCGCCTTCAATCGGCTCCATCTTTTAAAGGCATCCCCAAAACAAATCCTCGTTTTGTTTCTGGCTTTGTCATGAATAAGTTGAGAATCATAACAACGTCTTTTAGATTTACTAAGGTCTGACATGTTTAGTAACTTTACCAGTGGCAGTAGCTAGACGAAGGTGCCAACCTGGATATAACACGCTCACAGACTTTTTAATAGGTTAAAACGATGGAGGGCGGGTCATCGAAATGAAAACAATAACAAGATGTCGGGGCTGTAAATCTCATTTTGAAATGAGCATATCCCGACTGAACTACCGTTATCAGTTATAGAGGTATTTGAAAAAAACATGATTTATTAATGCCTTTTGACATATCAGGGCCATTTAATGATGACTTGACATGCAATTCTTACATATGGCTCCTTTAAGGCGGAGAGGTAAGAGGGAGAATTCGGATTGAGCCTTACTATAATGTAGCCCTTACCCCTTGAAACAGAGGGTCAAGAATTTGTGGCGCAAAACACCCTAAGAAATGCTCTGTAAGTTGTGTCAGACTCAGTTAAACAGTGATACAATTCAAAGCACACTTAAGATGGCGACAGGACAGGACAGGATTAATTTCAAAATATCAGCATTCTTGTCCATTCCTTTCTGTTTGAAGAGTTCTATTTTCTGACAGGCTATTTTCGTGACGGGTGATTGACTGAGTCAGAGGATGAGATACTGTGTGCATGCTGAAACGGCTATGGATGTCGGTTTGACTCAATTTGATAAAGTTGATACAAGTTGTTCATTGATTGATCATCTCCTCGTCATCCTTTTAACAGCCGGACAAAAGCTGCCATATTTTATATGCACACAAACACATCAGAATCCGGAGGTTTTGTAACTTCAATAAAATAAAATAAGTCTCCTTAAAAATGAAAGCTACATACTTGATCTGTTGGCTTTGCACGAGCCCTTACATTAGGTTGTTGTCATGCCAGAGCCGCATATACGGCTCTGTGTCGCCCCCAAGAGGACAGTGGTGCATCGGTCCATCATGCCGGGAGGTTGTCGTTTTAATGAACATTGGATGGAAAATGACAAATACAAACTTTGGATAAAACGTGGACCAAATCCACGTGTAGCCTGCTGCAAAGTATGCAAAAAGGAAATCCAGCTTTTCGCAATGGGAGAGTCGGCTCTCTCTCGTCATACGAAAGGTAAGCCACAGAGATTACTAGCCCTACAAGTTAACTAACGTTAGCTAAAGTTTTGTTTTCTAACCTTTTGGTACATGCTAGACCTAAACTGTGAGATCAGCGCTAGATTACATGTTAATTACGGACAGTTATTACGAGCTATGCAAGGAAAAAAGCGAACATTTGTCAATGATAAATTCCCTCAACTAAAAATCGATTTGTTATCATAGCCACAGTTATAAGGCTAGATATGCTTAATGAAAGGTGACTGAGGTGTTGTGAAACAAACAAAATATTTTCCTTTAATTTATTATCCTTTTATTAATGTGGAAAAGTTTTGTTAATAAATGAGTGAAATTGACATGTTGAGGGTGCGTGTATTTATATCACATTATGCAGTTTACAAGCACAAATACGGTGTGAATCAGTTCAATGGGGGGGTTGATGTGTGGGGGGGCAGGGTTGGTGATGGCGGGTTTGCTGGTAGCGGGGGTGTATAATGTAGCTCGGAAGAGTTAGGGATGCATGGGATTCTGGGTATTTGTTCTGTTGTGTTTATGTTGTATTACGGTGCGGATGTTCTCCCAAAATGTGTTTTTCATTCCTGTTTGGTGTGGGTTCACAGTGTGGCGCATATTAGTAACAGTGTTAAAGTTGTTTTATACGGCCACCCTCAGTGTGACCTGTATGTCTGTTGACTAAGTATGTCTGCAGAAGCCTCATACAACATGTAACTGGGCTGGCACGCTGTTTATACAGGTTGTAAAGGGCGCTAAAGACAGTGCCATCACGGCATGCCCTTATTATTGTTGTTAGGGTGAAAATCAGCAGACATTCGATAGAATAGTTGCCCTGAATTTCGGGAGTCTCCCGGAAAAATCGGGAGGATTGGCAAGTATGACGCTGTCAGTGCTTGGTTTATACATAGCACAAAGCAAAAAAAAAAATTGTATGCAGTGTTATTTCATTTTAAATTTCAAAAGAGTTTTGCGGCTCCCATTGTTTTCTTGAATTTGTGAAACGGGTCAAAATGGCATGGAGTGGTAAAGGTTGCCGACCCCTGGTCTACACAAACACTGCGTCATTTTCTATGCCCCATTCAGTTAATGATAACTGCTGGTTCAATGTTAGGCTTAGGCTTTAGCAGATTTTCCGTATTTTTCCTACAGACAGCATTTGGTGACCTCAAACAACAAGGCTATGGATTGATTCACACTGGTTTTCGCCTTTTGAGGAAGTGTACTGGAAAAACTGGAAAATTGACCTTGAAAGTCCTTAAAAAGTGCTTGAATTTGGCCATGGAAAAGGTGTGCGAACCCTGATATTAATGTTAATGATCTATGCTGCTACTTCACTGATATCTCAACAGTGGAGTCCCTTTATTAGTACAGATGGGATTTTCTCTGTATTGAAAGTTCAAAGCTGATGACTTGATGAGCAAATGCGGTTAATGATTTAGTCCAAATGAAAACATACCCAGACGCATAGCTTGTTAACGCACAAGCTTGGCCACTTAGTAAATCCTTCACCGCAGGATTCCAATTAATGAGGGTTTTGGTTTTGGTAGCTGTAAGCTGTGCTGTGACATTTTGGGCACCGCTAACTCACTCCCATCCAGAAAATCGAATTAGTCCATGAAATAAGTGTGGCGGTTTCCTGTCAGCAAGTTGATCCCTTTAATTCCAGTAGTCTTTCAAGGCAAGAGCACAATTATATACAATCCACATTTAATAGCATTAGAGCTAAAAATAAAAAAAAAATGAGATTGATTAAAAACAACATATTTGTTTATGTCTATTACAAAAACCAACAACTTGCTGTTGAAAGAATATTGGTGGAGCACAGAGCATGTTAGTGACCTTGATAACGCTTCCGTTGTATTCTGTTTAAGGTCACAGAGTGCTACAACCTATTCTAGCGGACTATTAGTCTCTGCAGGAACTCACGCTCCTGCCAATTCATGCAAATTAAACCATCCATCCATCCATTTTCTACCGCTTATTCCCTTTGGGGTCGCGGGGGGCGCTGGAGCCTATCTCAGCTACAATCGGGCGGAAGGCGGGGTACACCCTGGACAAGTCGCCACCTCATCGCAGGGCCAACACAGATAGACAGACAACATTCACACTCACATTCACACACTAGGGCCAATTTAGTGTTGCCAATCAACCTATCCCAAGGTGCATGTCTTTGGAGGTGGGAGGAAGCCGGAGTACCCGGAGGGAACCCACGCAGTCACGGGGAGAACATGCAAACTCCACACAGAAAGATCCCGAGCCCGGGATTGAACCCAAGACTACTCAGGACCTTCGTATTGTGAGGCAGATGCACTAACCCCTCTGCCACCGTGAAGCCAAATTAAACCCAACTCGGCAAATTGTGCGAGGCCTCGCCATTTTGTCCAATTACTGCAACTTCCCCGCACATTTTGGCCAATGAAATTTGCCTCCACCATATACCGTATTTTCCGGACCATAGGGCGCACCGGATTATAAGGTGTGCTGCCGATGAATGGTCTATTTTCAATCTTTTTTCAGATATGAGAATTATAAGGCGCATTAACCTCTTAAGGCCCAAGCTGTTTGTTTACATGCTTTTTTTTTTAATTTCTCTTTGCTATTTGGGCTTTTTGGACCCTAATTAGAATAAAAACTAGAAATCATCTTTTGATATGATGTACTTAGTCCATAAGTACACAAATGTGTACTTCATGTTTAGTGACATGCTAATTCTTATTTTTACACGTTTTTTTTTTCAAAATTCCATTGTATGTTGTACTCTTCTGACACCACCAGATGACAGTATAAGTGTCCACATAAGCGGCCATAAGACCCCAATTCAGTAGTGTACACAATTTTGGAAATAAGAGCTAAAAGGTGCTGTCCACGCATGTGGCCACTAAGCCTAAGGAGTCATTATTATTTTTTTCTATAAGGAAAACACTTCCTTGTAGTCTACATAACATGTAATGGTGGCTCTTTGGTCAAAATGTTGCATAGATTATGTTTTACAGTTCATCTTCAAGCCGCTTTCTGTCAGTCGCTTCAGCATGCGCCCTTTTGTGGGCGGTCTTATTTACGTGGCTCACTTTCGGCAGCGTCTTCTGCCCGTCATCTTTGTTGTAGCGGTGTAGCCTGTAAGGACGGGAGTGGAAGCAGTGTCAAAAGATGGAGCTAACTGTTTTAATGACATTCAGACTTTACTTAAATCAATAACGGAGCAGCATCTTCTCATCTGTGGCTGACAACAACGTCCAACAAGGCCGGAAATGTGTCCCGTAAAAAAAACGCACGACCGGAATTCTCTAATAACTAAAGTTATTTGGGTGAATAATGTAAACTCACTACACCGGTATGTTTTAGCGCTTTCATGGCGAGTTAACTGACAGATATAAGTAAGAACTTTATGCTACTTTAAATTGGAAATGGCAACAGCGGAGGATGAATGTCACATAACAAGAGAATAGAGAAAAAGAAGAAGCTTATCGAATACGGTGTCGTCACCGACTACAAAGGCGGACTCGCGCAATTTTTCAGGATTTATGAGATCCCAAATACAGATCAGCAGGTACCAGAAGGTAAGAAAAGTTTATTTTGCATAATATTGCAAAACAAAACGCCAGATAATATGTCTTACCTTATACACACACCATAATAATACTCGTATGTTGCAGCACAGTACAATCCATCAAGCGATGCAGCTTCATAGCTTACCAAAGTCGCACTAAAACATTTTTATAGATTTTTGAACGCTGTGTGTAATGTTCTATATTTTCTATGGAACATATAAAATGTTGTTGTTGTTTACTTGAGTCATATTGCAGTCTACACGTATCTCCTGTGTGTGACTGCCATCACATTGCAGTCTACACGTATCTCGTATGTGTGACTCCCATCTACTGGTCACACTTATCATTTCACCATGCACCAAATAAAATAGCTTCGAGGTCGGTAAGCAAAACCACAATTTTTCCGTACATTAGGCGCACCGGGTTATAAGGCGCACTGTCGAGTTTTGAGGAAAAAAATGATTTTAAGTGTGCCTTATAGTCCTGAAAATACAGAAATAGCATATACTGTACCTTATAATGTCATACTGAGTATTGTTACTCTATATTTGTATGGATCTGTGCACCTCGATGTGCTCTAGCTTGTGGTTAGCATTTCTTCTGCCTATTCAACTGGCAGCCCACATCCGGCCTGCCAAAGCTTTTAAATTGGCCCGCCGAACATCACCCAAATAGGCTTCATGTCCGCAGTACTCCCACCACCCCGCAGGGGGCAACAGCAAAGCATATGTGTGACAATAAAGCAGCAGTGGGTGAGTAGAAGACGATAGCACTATCCACCCTGAAAAGAATCAAAACAAATCGCGAAAATCAGACTTTAAAAGCAACTGGACAGCAAAGTATGAATGTATGGAAATGGCTGACTTTGTGATGTCATTTGGCTGTTTAACTCTGGCAATCAAAACTGTACATACATGTAGCGCTGAATTTGACCAGCAGAAGGCGATTTATCTACACCTTAGATTTAATTGTGTTATGTAATGGCGAGGAGGCATGTTAATGCCCAGATTGTTCTTCCACGGTATGCAGCAGGAACTCCGGAGACAGTGTGCAGGTAGGACATTATTTATTGCAATAAAAAAATTAAAAAGAATTAAAAAATAACAAAACAAGCAAACACAAGGAGAGCGTGCTGATTGCACGGGGAATGCCTGTAGCACGGGGAGCTAACAGAATAGCTAACAAGGAACACTAAGCACAAGAAAAAACCATAGGGAACCAACGTGACAGTTGCATTAAGCAGACAAAAGCACCAGTATGAGTGAGGCGAAAAGGCAGGACTAAATAGCTCTCTGATTAGTGCCCAGCAGCAGGTGAGTGTGCCGAACACCAATCAGAGGCAGGTGAAAACAACAAATAACCATGGCAACCAAGGAGAGACGAAACAAGGGTGCTGAAACAGAACTAAGCCAACAAGAGACATAAAGCGTAAACAAACTATGATCCGGGCAACGGATCATAACATCTTAAGCCACATGTGTGCAATGTTTGCTGTGTGTATTAGCACTAAGCCTTCTATTTCATTTATGTAACAATGACATTATTTATGTAACATACACAATGGACATTATTTATGTAACATACACAATGGACGTTATTCTTTTGAAATGTTTACATTTTCAGTCTTACAAATTTAAATAAAGGAAGACGTGCAAAAAAATAAAACAAGGTGAAATGAAGGAACATCAATCATTAGACTTAGACTTAGACAAACTTTAATGATCCACAATGGAAATTGTTCCACACAGTACCTCAGTTACAAAGGATGCAAAGGACACTGCAGGTATAAAATAGACTAAAAATGTACCGTAGTAGCAATATAAAATATAATATATATGTAATATTTACATAATATATGTACAGTATATGATATAAACTGATATATTATATAATATGTTTTTATCATATATACAATATATAACAATTACCATGTACAAGTACAGTATCTGTAACAGCTGCAGCATAAAATAGATGTTAACTAAACTTGTTAACTATCTGTCTAGCTGCACACGCTGAAAATGAGTAGCAAGGGCAGAATAATGAACTTCTTGACAGTGAGTGTGCAAGCTGATGTGTTTACTTTGTAAACAGGTAAACGCAGTCTCAAAGGAATATAGCCTGCGGAGGCACTTTCTAAAGTCATATCCAAATTTTGACGCCCGGCCCCTGAGACCTTGGGCTCTTGAAACTGCGGCCCTCTTCGTTATGTAGTTGAATAGCCCTGTCCTACGGTGTGTAGTGTAGCAAGTTTAGTTATTCCTCGTCCTCTAGTGGTAAATGGTACATGTAGGAAATGTCTTTTATTTGTTGCCATGTAGGCGAGTATTACTGACTTAGAAGTGGCTTTGCACTGTGGAGGGACGTTAGCCGAGGACGTGTTCGTCCACTTGACGCTGTCAGATTTGCGGGACCCAGCTATAATATGTCATCAGCATGCATTATCACGATATGACGATACTATTACAAACTGTAGCATCCGCCAAATGTATATTATGTTTGTCTTATGTCGACAATGTCGCTCAACCCCAGGTGTCTACAGTTACAAATGAATACAAATTACAGAGTCTTCCTGGTACATTACATCTCAGTGATGGATGCGTCACCATCTGACTCACAAGGTTATTGTGAGGTACAAACTAAGCGACCGTATGAATCGAGTGTAATCACCTGCAATTCAAATAGGCCCTGTTAGAGATCATTTCCTCAAGCAAAGTTCCTGAACATCATCATTTCTAGCCCTGAATGCCAGGATTTGTTATAAAACGATCTGAGGGGAACATTCATCAGCATCTGTTGGCCGGTGTATAAATGTGTCATGTGATTGTTGGTACTCACTTCTGAGCAACGTTCCCTCTATTGTGCGCGCCTGTGCAATTGCGCACTGCTCAAGCGTCCTCTGCGCACGGCAAATCTATGCCACGCACAAAATCAAATAAAAAAATAAGCGCTTAACAATTTTCGACACACGGACACGACAGAGAAAACAGTTTTCGTCATCATTGTTCAAATATTGTAACGTCTGTCGAGACGCTTTGAGGACATGAATTCCATCCATCACTTTACTGAGCAAAACTCTTTATTGTCGGCCATAAACACATCACCAAAACATTAGTAAAAATAATGATATCTAGCAAAACTGCTCATTTTCTGCAGTACAAACCAGACCAAAATCAACTTTGTTGTATCAACAGCAGCCGCTCGCTCTTTCTTACTTGCGCCAACACATGCACATATTGCACTTAACCAGTGATGCGTTTACAGCCACACAAAAAGTCGGACAACTCCAACACCACACATAAAGTGTCATTCCAGGTCGTTACACTATGATTTACCAATCAAATGTGTGCTTATTCTAGTGTCATTTATTAGGAATCTTAATTTATAAATATTAATCATGACATGCTGTTAGTATATTAAATAAATACTAATTAGAATATATTTTTTACAAACAGGAAGTTGCAGGAATGTACACATGATCCCCTGCTTACATCTCATTGTGCAACATGTGAATGTTTTAATGGGAACTAAATGCAATGTCTGAAAGGGGTACAAATTATTTCCAAAGCAGGACCTCCACCCAGACAAACAATACAAGTACACAGTTCATGAAAAACAAATTTTTTTGTTATTGTCATTGTAAGTGGGCCTAAACACTTATATTAAAAATGGAAATGACTGCTGTCATTTGATTATAATAATAAGAGAATGTTGTCTGTCTATCTGTGTTGGCCCTGCGATGTGGTGGCGACTTGTCCAGGGTGTACGCCGCCTTCCGCCCAAATGCAGCTGAGATAGACTTCAGCACCCCCCGCGACCCCGAAAGGGACAAGCGGTAGAAAATGGATGGATGAATGGAAATTGAACTTGTTATTTAGTCAGGTTTGGGACAGGTGTGCTGCTGGTGTAGCCACAGTGTGCGCGTCTGATGTTGCTCACATGGGCTCCACTGAATGCTCAGGGAGTTTTTGCGTTTGCTCACACACATGAAAAATTAGAGGGAACATTGGTTCTGAGACTGCTTATTTTCTCTGACTTCAGTTCAGACATGTGTGGATGTGTTTCTTCAAAAACGTGCTTTGTCTTTTAGTGGCGTTTTGCATTGCCTCGGTCTCCAGAGGAAAGAATGAACATAAATGAGTCGGTTCTGGGTTTGAAATCTCTGTATTCGCTGTCCACTCGTCTCTTCTTGGAGAGCGCCTTGTGTATTTATTTGGCTCTTGTCACCATCTCACTCTCTCACTCTGTCCTTTCTCTTTGTATCCCTCAATCTTCTTTCACCGTATCACTCACTTGTTCTTCCGTGATCCTCTTTCAGCTGTCTCTGTATCAAGAGTCACAATGTTTAACGCCTGGAATGCACAGATTTCATTGGCTGAATAGTATCATGTAGAATAGCTTAGCTTGCGGGCAATTGTCCAGTGAATTTCCATTCATCCATCAATCTTCTTCCGCTTATCCGATGTCGGGTCGCGGGGGCAGCAGCCTAAGCAGGGAAGCCAGAGGCGTCCCCTGGCCAGCTGGGAGACATAGTCTTCCTAACGTGTCCTGGGTCTTCCCTCTGGCCTCCTACCGGTCGGACGTGCCCGAAATATCTCCTTAGGGAGGCGTTCGGGTGGCATCCTAACCAGATGCCCGAATCACCTTAGCTGGCTTCTCTCGATGTGGAGGAGCAGCGGCTTTACTTTGAGCTCCGCCCGGATGGCAGAACTTCTCATCCCATCTCTAAGGGAGAGCCCTACCACCCGGCGGAGGAAACTCATTTCGGCCGCTTGTGTCATGACGAGGACTTTTTCGCAAATTACTGCGAAGATTGTATTCCCGGGATGCAATCGGACTAGACCAGTCATGGCTTGATGTAGGAACAAGATTTAAAGTGCTACAAAAACAGAAAACAACCCGAAGGAGAGCGTGCCTAACGCACGTGAAAGCAAAGTCAAACAAACTTAGGACATGAAACATGAAACTAAAAAACTCGCTAAACTGTGGCTTGAATAAACAAAACTTACATGGCAAGAACTATGGCATGGACAGAGCAAACACAGAGTAGATCCAACATGGGCAGAGCAAGGAATGAACATCAACAGAGCATGAACAATGTCAATGTCGCCAGGCAGACTAACTGGCAACCAAAGGCTTAAATAGTCTCTTTGATTAAAACAGGTGCGTGAGTCCAAACAAATGAGGCAGGTGAAACTAATGAGTTGCCATGGTGACCAAACAAGGGAGCGCAAAAACAGGAACTATTGGAGTCCAAAACTGGCAGAAAATAACAAAACATAATCCAGACCACAGAACATGACAGCTTGTACCCGTGATCTTGTCCTTTCGGTCATGACCCAAAGTTCATGACCATAGGTGAGGATGGGAACGGTTTACAGATCGACCGGTACATTGAGAGCTTTGCATTCCGGCTCAGCTCCTTCTTCACCACAACGTATCGATACAGCGGCCGCATTACTGAAGACGCCGCACCGATCCGCCTGTCGATCTCACGATCCACTCTTCCCTCACTCGTGAACAAGACTCTGAGGTACTTGAACTCCTCCATTTGGGGCAAAATCTTCTCCCCAACCCAAAGATGGTACTCCACCCTTTTCAGGGCAAAAACCACGGACCAATGAATTTCGTTTTCCGATAAACCACTACCGCAAAGTCTATAAAATACTTTGAATAGAACAGAACATCATTGCACTTGTCATTGCACTTAAAAAAGTACCACAAAATTACTTTCTGTCCAATAATAGACCAATATACAGTATACAGTGCCTTGTAAAGAGGTAGAAGTAAAGGTGAACAGGGGGAAAGGAGGAAGAGAAAAAAAGCAGTTCCTGAACTAAGCCTCTAGGGGGTGAGCCGCTCGGTTTGAGACCAGAAAAAAAAACCTTGAGCAACAATAAGCACAGAAAAACATATGTTACGACACACAAAAACTCAAGACTTGCAACGAGCGTGTGCATATCCATGTAGTAGTAGTCCATAGGTGCGTGTTTTGTCCATAAAACCGAAAGTTGTTCCATCCGGCGTCGCAGAATAGAGTCCACAACAAAGGTGTCCTTCAAGCAGGGGGAAGGGATTTCAGAGAGTCTTTCGCTGCAATAATTCAGTTTTTCCTTACCGACCATGAAGCAATTTTATTTGGTACATAGTGTTATGTTAAGTGTGACCAGTAGATGGCAGTTTAACATAAGAAATCTGTGTAGACTGCACTATGATAGCAATATGACTCAAGTAATCAACACCAACATTTTATGTGTTCCATTGAAAATATAGAACATTACACACGGCGCTCAAAAATCTATCAAAATGTTTTAGTACGACTTTGGTAAGCTATGAAGCCGCACCGCTTGATGGATTGTCGGCGCATTAAACATATGAGTATTAATATGGTGTGTGTGTATAAGGTAAGACATATTATTTGGCGCTTTGTTTCGCAATATTGTGCAAAAGCAACTTTTCTTACCTTCTGGTACCTGCTGATCTGTATTTGGGATCTGCATGAATCCTGAAAATTTGCGCGCGTCTGCCTTTGTAGTCCGTGTCGACTCTGGAGTCAATAAGCTTCCTCTTTTTCTCTATCTTCATGGGACATTCATCCTCCGCTGTTGCCATTTCTAATATAAAGTAGTGTAAAGTTCTTACTTATATCTGTCAGTAAACTCGCCATGAAAGCGCTAAAACATACCGGTGTAGTGACTTTACATTATTCACCCAAGGAACTTTAGTTATTGGAGAGTTCCAGTCGGACGGTTTTTCACTTGTTTTTGTTTCCGGATGAGGAGATGCTGCCGTTATTGATTTAAGTAAAGTCTGAATGTCCTTAAAACAGTTAGCTCCATCTTTTGACACTTTTTCCACTCCCGTCAATGGGAGCAATGGTCTCACTGGGGTGTTTACCACATGGCCTTGCCAAGGCCATTGCAGAGAGAGTCGAATTGTAGATAAGGATTGTTCTGGTTAGTGCGAGCAAACACATTTATATGGTTTGTCTACTCTAGTTGTCCGTTCTGGCCCTCCAATTTGTCATATTTTCACCTTGCACAGCGGAAAGCTTCTCCGAAATGTTATCCATTTTGCGATTCAATTCAGGAATCGTCAAAGTTTGAGTGCCCAACCCATCCATCACGACGGGCAGTCTATTTGACAGCTGCCATCGTTCTTCCAAATCAGCCAATGACCTGCTATTACAGTTCCAAATAGACAGACATCTTCAATGTCTTCGACGGAATTAAATCAAAAGTGCACTTTAAATACTTAAATCATTTATTGACTATAGGTTCAGGTTCATAAAGGGCGGTTTCTAGGTTTGGACTCGGTGGCCAGTGATATAAATACTTATAAAAACACACGTGTTCGAAATTGTTTAAACAAACACAGAAAAATCCCTGAAAAATTGGAAAATGAAAAAAAGTGATTGATAAAAAAAAACAATTATAGTGTAAAAAAAGTTTTACCTTGAACCATTCTTGAGTGTTTTTCATGTGATTTGGGTCATTGTCATGTTGGAGGACTCATGAACTATGACTCAGACCCAACTCTCTGACACAAGGGAGCACTTTTTTATTTTCAGAATGCCTTGATAGTCATGAGATGCTGCGTAGATAAAAGTCCTCCTGCCGGATGCAGCAAAGCAGCCCGACAACATAATTAAGTCTCCTCCATGATTTCATAGTCAGCATGGTGTTCTTTTCTCTGAATGTTTCATTTTGCTTGTGTAAACACTTGCCAATAAGCTCCAGAAGCTTTTAAGCATGTCAATATGAATTTGACCAAATTCCAGTATTTATTCTTTATTGCTAATTTGGTCAATTTGGAGTAATTTCAGTGACCACTGTGGATTTCCCTTCTTCAACAGAAGGGTACTAACAATTGAATGCACGTCTGTAATAAGTAGATATCAGTACCCTAGGGTTGTTAACTCCCTGAAAAATAACTAGGGGCACATTGTTGGCAGGGTTTGCCGCCATCATTTTTATTCTTTTGCTGGTTTTGTTTGTCTGAAACAATTGTACTTATGGGCTCAAACCTGCAATTAATTATAGCCATGTTTTAGGTAATACAAATACATGGAAATCAAATGGTTCCATTAATTTTTTTTGCAAAATAACAAATCAAACACGACAATATATATCTATTTCTTGAATGGAAGTAATTCCAGCAGAACTAACAGAAAATAAATATTGTGGGAATTAAAACTCTCTATGACGCGAGACCCTGCCAGACATTCCCAGCAGACTCTCACTATACGTTTGGGCCTGCCAGGTCTGACCGGCATCCTCCCCCACAATTGGAGCCAACTCACCACCAGGTGGTGATTGGTTGAAAGCTCTTCAGCTCTCTTCACCCGAGTGTCCAGAACATGAGACCGAGGGTGTCCTGGTGCCAAGTGCACATATGGACACCCTTATATGTGAACATGGTGTCTGTTATGGACAATCTGTGATTAGCACAAAAGTCCAATAACAAAACATCACTCTGGTTCAGATCAGGTCGGCCATTTCTCCAAATTACGCCTCTCCAGGTCTCACTGTCGTTGCCAACGTGAGTGTTCAAGTCCCCCAGTAGAACAAGGGAATCACCAAAGGGAGCACTCTCCAGTACTCCCTCTAGGGACTCCAAAAAGAGTGGTTACTCTGAACTGCTGTTTGGTGCCTAAGCACAAACAAAGGTCAGGACCCGTCCCCACACCCGGAGGCGTTGAGAAGGTACCCTTTCGTCTACTGGATTGAACACCAACGTGCAGGCTCTGAGCCACCTGTCCGTCACCTCTCACTGCTGGCAACGCCAGAGTGGAAGAGAGTCCAGCCCCTATCGAGAGGACTGGTTCCAGCCAGAACTTCTCTCCCTCGCGCAGCAGCTCAGGTCCCTTACCCCCACAAAGTGACGTTCCACGTCCCAGGAGCCGGTTTCTGTAGCTGAGGATCGGACGGTCCAGCTCACAGAGCACCCGACTTCTATGCCCCCTCCTAAGGGTGGTGAGCCCAATGGAGGGGGGACCCTTGTTGCCTCTTTGGGCTGTACTGGGCCGGGCACCATGGGGGGGGCGCACCAGGTGCTCGCCATCAAGCCATCGATGCCCCACCTCCAGGCCTTGCTCCAGAAGGGAGCCCCGATGACCCGCGTCCGATTATTTGTATTCATAGGAGTCTGAGCTGCTCTTTGTCTGGTCCCTCACCGAGGACCTGTTTGTCATGGGAGACCCTACCAGGGGCATAGAAGCCCCGGACAACATACACTATATTACCAAAAGTATTTGGCCACCTGCCTTGACTCATATATGATCTTGAAGTGCCATCCCATTCCTAACCCATAGGGTTCAATATGATGTGGGTCCACCTTTTGCAGCTATTAAAGCTGCAACTCTTCTGGGAAGGCTGTCCACAAGGTTGCGGAGTGTGTTTATAGGAATTTTCCACCATTCTTCCAAAAGCGCATTGGTGAGGTCACACACTGATGTTGGTCGAGAAGGTCTGGCTCTCGGTCTCCGTTCTAATTCACCCCAAAGGTGTTCTTTCGGGTTCAGGTCAGGACTCTGTGCAGGCCAGTCAAGTTCATCCACACCAGACTCTGTCATCCATGTCTTTATGGACCTTGCTTTGTGCACTGGTGCACAGTCATGTTGAAAGAGGAAGGGGCCCGCTCCAAACTGTTCCCACAAGGTTGGGAGCATAGAATTGTCCAAAATGTTTTTGTATCCTGGAGCATTCAAAGTTCCTTTCACTGGAACTAAGGGGCCAAGCCCAACTCCTGAAAAATAACCCCACAATTCCTCCTCCATCAAATTTCACACTCGGCACAATGCAGTCCGAAATGTAGCGTTCTTCTGGCAACCGCCAAACCCAGACTCGTCCATCAGATTGCCAGATGGACAAGTGTCTCCACTGCTCTAGAGTCCAGTAGTGACGTGCTTTACACCACTGCATCTGACGCTTTACATTGGACTTGGTGATGTATGGCTTAGATGCAGCTGCTCCGCCATGGAAACCCATTCCATGAAGCTCTCTGCGTACTGTACGTGGGCTAATTGGAAGGTCACATGAAGTTTGGAGCTCTGTAGCAACTGACTCTGCAAAAAGTCGGCGACTTCTTTGCGCTATGCGGTTCAGCATCCGCCGACCCCTCTCTGTCAGTTTACGTGGCCGACCACTTGGTGGCTGAGTTAATTTTCTTACAATATAGCAGACAGTTGACTTTGGAATATTTAGGAGCGAGGACATTACACGACAGGATTTGTTGCACAGGTGGCATCCTATGACAGTTCCACGCTGGAAATCACTGAGCTCCTGAGAGCGGCCCATTCTTTCACAAATGTTTGTAGACAGTCTCCATGCCTAAGTGCTTGATTTTATACACCTGTGGCCGGGTCAAGTGATTAGGACACCTGATTCTCATCATCTGGATGGGTGGCCAAATACTTTTGGCAATATAATGTAGCTCCTAGGATCATCTCAAAATGGCTCGGGAAACTCCATGAGATTGATACTATTTTCATCATATCTATTTATTCGCAAACGTTGGAAGTATTTTGGTGTCAAACATCAGATATATATGATAATAGCTTCAATACAGAGGCAACTTGTTTTTCCACTCTACTGGTACGTTAAAGGGGAACATTATCACAATTTCAGAAGGGTTAAAACCATTAAAAATCAGTTCCCAGTGGCTTATTATATTTTTCGAAGTTTTTTTCAAAATTTTACCCATCACGCAATATCCCTAAAAAAATCTTCAAAGTGCCTGATTTTAACCATCGTTATATACACCCGTCCATTTTCCTGTGACGTCACATAGTGAAGCCAACACAAACAAACATGGCGGAAAGAACAGCAAGCTATAGCGACATTAGCTCGGATTCAGACTCGGATTTCAGCGACTTAAGCGATTCAACAGATTACGAATGTATTGAAACGGATGGTTGTAGTGTGGAGGCAGGTAGCGAAAACGAAATTGAAGAAGAAACTGAAGCTATTGAGCCATATCGGTTTGAACCGTATGCAAACGAAACCGACGAAAACGACACGACAGCCAGCGACACGGGAGAAAGCGAGGACGAATTCGGCGATCGCCTTCTAACCAACGATTGGTATGTGTTTGTTTGGCATTAAAGGAAACTAACAACTATGAACTAGGTTTACAGCATATGAAATACAACATGCACTTTGAGAGTGCAGACAGCCCAATTTTCAATTAATATATTCTGTAGACATACCCTCATCCGCGCTCTTTTCCTGAAAGCTGATCTGTCCAGTTTTGGAGTTGATGTCAGCAGGCCAGGGAAGCTAGTGTCGATAGGGGGTTTAGCTCGCTCGTCTGCGGGAACAAACTGCCGCCATTGCTTGCCGTGCTACCGAGGTCCTTTGTCCCTGAATTGCTCACACACTCCGGCAGATTCATTGGGGGTCTGGCGGCAGATTTCTTTCACTTTATCGTTGGAAATGCATCTGCTTTGAGTGTCGCAGGATATCCACACATTCTTGCCATCTCTGTTGTAGCATAGCTTTCGTCGGTAAAGTGTGCGGAACAAACGTCCAATTTCTTGCCACTTTCGCATCTTTGGGCCACTGGTGCAACTTGAATCCATCCCTGTTCGTGTTGTTACACCCTCCGACAACACACCGACGAGGCATGATGTCTCCAAGGTACGGAAAACAGTCGAAAAAACGGAAAATAACAGAGCTGATTTGACTCGGTGTTTGAGAAAATGGCGGATTGCTTCCCGATGTGACGCCACGTTGTGACGTCATCGCTCCGAGAGCGAATATTAGAAAGGCGTTTAATTAGCCAAAATTCACCCATTTAGAGTTCGGAAATCGGTTAAAAAAATATATGGTCTTTTTTCTGCAACATCAAGGTATATATTGACGCTTACATAGGTCTGGTGATAATGTTCCCCTTTAAAGTGCCCAAAGAAGCACTGCATAAGTCTGCAGGTAAACCGCTGTTGATAGGCTGCCTCTGAACAAACGTTAGATTAAATGCAATCACACTAACATTGCTAGACTGACTTATCTTGGAACATTTTTATATGAGGCCATTTATATTTTTAACCTGTGTAGCCAGGACCAACAGTGGGACTGAAAATGGGACACAAAGTCTTAACAAAAGGTTTTAGAGGACATGAATTGTCATACTTGCCAACCTTGAGACCTCCAAAGTCGGGAGATGGGGGCGGGGTTTGGTGGTAGCAGGGGTGTATATTGGAGCTCGGAAGAGTTAGGGCTGCAAGGAAGTCTGGGTATTTGTTCTGTTGTGTTTATGTTGTGTTACGGTGCGGATGTTCTCCCGAAGTGTTTGTCATTCTTGTTTGGTGTGGGTTCACAGAGTGGTGCATATTTGTAACAAATCAAATCAAATTAACTTTATTTATAAAGCACATTTAGAATTTACCACAGGGGTAGCCAAATTGCCGTACAATGGGCAGGTTAAAAGATGATACGAGAACCGAGCAAACACAACACAACACAAGCACGATAAAAAATAAATAAATAAAATAAAAATAAATACAACAGTGTTAAAGTTGTTTATACGGCCACCCTCAGTGTGACCTCTATGTCTGTTGAGCAAGTATGCCTTGGGCCGGCATGCTATTTGTATGGAGAAAAAGCAGACGCCAAAGGCAGTGCCATCACGGCACGCCCTCAATATTGTTGTCCGGGTAAAATTCGGGAGAACGGTTTCCCCGGGAGAATTTCGGGAGGGGCACTGAAATTCGGGAGTCTCCCGGAAAAATCGGGAGGCTTGGCAAGTATGTGAATTGTACCGTAGTTTGTTTACAGCATCCATAAAGACATGTATATACTACATGCAAGCATGCGGACAGCTGATAAGGAAGGTGAGTTTTTTTCCGTCCATTCGCCTTTCTTCCCTCCTCAGTGACTCACTCGCACCCTGACGTCAGCTCCTTTAACACCAGGATCCCGCTCCAGAAGATCTGCCGCTTGGCTTCTTTCGCTCCAAAGCTGTCCAAGAGTTAAGCGCACATATCAAAATAGTCCCTCTTGTGGGTGTAAACATGCAAATTTGGAGTCCTGCGCCGACATGTTTCCATTTGACTAGTTTAAAGGCCTACTGAAATGTGATTTTCTTATTTAAACGGGGATAGCAGGTCCATTCTATGTGCCATACTTGATCATTTCGCGATATTGCCATATTTTTGCTGAAAGGATTTAGTAGAGAACATCGACGATAAAGTTTGCAACTTTTGGTGACTGATAAAAAAGCCTTGCCTGTACCGGAAGTAGTAGACGATATGCGCGTGACGTCACAGGTTGTGGAGCTCCTCACATCCGCACATTGTTTACAATCATGGCCACCAGCAGCGAGAGCAATTCGGACCGAGAAAGCGACAATTTCCCCATTAATTTGAGCGAGGATGAAAGATTTGTGGATGAGGAGAGTGAGAGTGAAGGGCAGTGGGAGCGATTCAGATAGGGAAGATGCTGTAAGAGGTGGGTGGGACCTGATATTTAGCTGGGAATGACTAAAACAGTAAATAAACACAAGACATCACAACACAACCAGGCTTATATTTAATATGCCACAAATTAATCCCGCATAACAAACACCTCCCCCCTCCCGTCCATCTAACCCGCCAATACAACTCAAACACCTGCACAACACACTCAATCCCACAGCCCAAAGTACCGTTCACTTCCCCAAAGTTCATACAGCACATATATTTCCCCAAAGTCCCCAAAGTTACGTATGTGACATGCACATAGCGGCACGCACGTACGGGCAAGCGATCAAATGTTTGGAAGCCGCAGGTGCATGCGTACTCACGGTACCGCGTCTGTGTATCCAACTCAAAGTCCTCCTGGTAAGAGTCTCTGTTGTCCCAGTTCTCCACAGGCCAATGGTAAAGCTTGACTGTCATCTTTCGGGAATGTAAACAATGAAACACCGGCTGTGTTTGTGTTGCTGCAGCCGGCCTCAATACACACCGCTTCCCACCTACATCTTTCTTCTTTGCTGTCTCCATTGTTCATTGAACAAATTGTAAAAGATTCACCAACACAGATGTCCAGAATACTGTGGAATTTTGCGATGAAAACAGACGACTTAATAGCTGGCCACCATGCTGTCCCAAAATGTCCTCTACAATCCGCGACGTCACGCGCAGCCGTCATCATACCGAGACGTTTTCAGCAGGATATTTCGCGCGAAATTTTAAATTGCACTTTAGTAAGCTAACCCGGCCGTATTGGCATGTGTTGCAATGTTAAGATTTCATCATTGATATATAAACTATCAGACTGTGTGGTCGGTAGTAGTGGGTTTCAGTAGGCCTTTAAGTGTGCCTTTATGTGGAACCGCAGCCTAAGAAGTCCCCTTTTTGTGTTGCCTGGGTCTGGATAGTCACATCTTGAGCGTTCCTTACTCAAGCGCAGATTCCTCCTGACTCCCGAGGTCGAAACTATCGATTGACACTCGCCATTCCACCCTCACGCGCTCCCTGTCCTCGTTAGACATTTATAGACCCGCCGCCGAATGCCAGAGTGCCTCCTTGTCACTGTCTAAAAGAAAGAGAGCTGATCTACAAATATTGCTCTGACCTTTAAGAAGCTGATAAACGTATTGCAGCTGAGAGAAACTTTATAATCCTATTATTTTTGTTCATGGCTGTTGGACAGCGACTGTTCAGGAATGGATTTATATGGCCCCATGCCTGAGTGGGGTGAGGGTTAATCATTTTGCAATGCAGTCGGCTGAAAATGATGGAAAGCACCACTCTACATAGCAACTGAATGAAATTGAAATTGCCACAAATTCACATTTAAAGATATTCACCACTCTACTGCCATCTGGCGGCTAAAGCGGATAGTGCACCCCACCCAATTTGTCGCGTTCCATGTGTCAGGTAGACCTTAAATACCCTCCCAACTGTACATTGAAAGGACAACATGTGAAGAATATAAAGAACTACCAATCTACGAAACCGTTCGCTCGTATGATTTGTCAGTTGGGACCAAAATAAGGGAACTGATAGGTAATTGATTTTCGAATGTATTTCATGAGCCACGGTGGAAGAGGCAGAAATAATCAGGAATTTGGAGGTGTGGACACGAAGAAGAAAATGAACGGGTGTCAGAAAGACGAGATGGAGGATGATGGAGGATGTAACAAGAGTGAGCGCCAGATAGATATGGCACTGTTTTCTTCAGGTAAGGGTGTCCATATTTTGTCGACTGAGAGCCACAAATGTACAAAAAAATATATATATATTTTATTTTATTTTTTTCAGCTTGATTACATCCGCTAAACTTGTGTGCAGACTGAATTTTTTTTTGAAATTATTAATGTGAAACAAGACCATCTAGTGTCTCTTTCTTTTTTCTGTGCATTCTATATTGTAAAAAAAAACAAAAAAAAACAGTTAGCAAGAGGCAGCTAAAAAGGCATGTCATTTGAAGTTATCTATTCCGCCGATTAAGGGCTATTAAGAATGAAAACATCCGAAACCTGCCAAAAAACGCTTCATTGACATGCCGTGACCTGCATATTACCCAAGCTGCAACAACATTATTATTGTAAGAGCTAACAATGTGGACCTACTTTCAGTACCACAGAGATAAGATAGCTACCGAGTTACTGAGCTGCATCTGTTGCTGATTTTCCTCTGAGTTGTTAAAAGTTTGGGTTAGATTATAAATCACGCTTCGCACATTTGTAGTAGAAAGTCGTGGCCGTACGATGAAAAGTGAATCAACTTTGAAATTCAACATGAAGACATCGCTAGGAAAACACGGCAAGATGTTTGTTTAATCCCAGTATTTTTTACCTAAGGGGTTAGGACTATGCTAAAGTCGTCATCTAAAAAGGGGAGGAAGAGTCCGGTGCTGAAAGATATAAACATCCCATCAGTCTGCATCCCAGTGATAGCGGACATTTTAAGTTTGTTATGTTCGTATTTTGTTTTTCTTGTTTGGCACTTACTTAGCAATACTGCTGCGTGCTGCTTAATGTTTCACTAGAGCTGGATCTGCTTAGCACCCACTTTCTAAAACGTGTAACAAGACGTTCCGGTAATGCTTAAAAATGACCAATATACTGTAAACACAGTATCACATGTTATCATGAGTGTGCTTGTTATTACATTGCTACATACCGTATTTACCGGACCATAGGGTACACTTGATTATAAGGCGCACTGCTGATGAATGGTCTATTTTTGATCTTTTTTCATATATAAGGCGCACCGGATTATAGGGTGCATTAAAGGAGTAATATTATTTTACTTTTTTTCAAAATTGAAAACCCTTCCTTGTGGTCTACATAACATGTAATGGTGGTTCTTTGGTCAAAATGTTGCATGGATTATGTTTTACAGATCATCTTCAAGCCGCTTTCTGACAGTCGCTTCAGGATGCGCCGTTTTGTGGGCGGTCTTATTTACGTGGCTCACCTTCGGCAGCGTCTTCTCTCCGTCATCTTTGTTGTAGCGGTGTAGCGTGCAAGGACGGGAGTGGAAGAAGTGTGAAAAGATGGAGCTAACTGTTTTAATGACATTCAGACTTTACTTAAATCAATAACAGAGCAGCATCTCCTCATCCGGAAACAACACCATCGGAAATGTGTCCCGTAAAAAGCTGTCCGACCAGAAGTCTCTAATAACTAAAGTTTTTTAGGTGAATAATGTAAACTCACTACACCGGTATGTTTTAGCGCTTTCATGGCGAGTTTACTGACAGATATAAGTAAGAACTTTACACTACTTTATATTAGAAATGGCAACAGCAGAGTATGAATGTCCCATAACAAGAAGATAGAGAAAAAGAAGAAGCTTATCGACTACGTCGTCGGCACGGACTACAAAGGCGGACCCGCACAATTTTGCAGGATTTCATAGTTTACCAAAGTTGTACTAAAACATTTTGATAGATTTTTGAGTGCCGTGTGTAATATTCTATATTTTCAATTAGGCCGATAAATGCTTTAAAATGTAATATCGGAAATTATCAGTATCAGTTTCAAAATTATCGGTATCGGTTTCAAAAAGTAAAATTTATGACTTTTTAAAACGCCGCTGTGTACACGGACGTAGGGAGAAGTACAGAGCGCCAATAAACCTTGAAGGCACTGCCTTTGCGTGCCGGCCCAGTCACATAATATCTACGGCTTTTCACACACACAAGTGAATGCAATGCATACTTGAACAACAGCCATACAGGTCACACTGAGGGTGGCCGTATAAACAACTTTAACACTATTACAAATATGCGCCACACTGTGACCCCACACCAAACAAGAATGACAAACCCATTTCGGGAGAACATCCGCACCGTAACACAAAATAAACAAAACAGAACAAATACCCAGAACCCCTTGCAGCACTAACTCTTCCGGGACGCTACCATATACACCCCCCGCTACGCCCTAAACCCCGCCAACTCAACCCCGCCCCCCCAACCCCGCCCACCTCAACCTCCTCATGCTCTCTCAGGGAGAGCATGTCCCAAATTCCAAGCTGCTGTTTTGAGGCATGTTAAAAAAAATAATGCACTTTGTGACTTCAATAATAAATATGGCAGTGCCATGTTGGCATTTTTTTCCATAACTTGAGTTGATTTATTTTGGAAAACCTTGTTACATTGTTTAATGCATCCAGCGGGGCATCACAACAAAATTAGGCATAATAATGTGTTAATTCCACAACTGTTTATATCGGTATCGGTTGATATCGGAATCGGTAATTAAGAGTTGGACAATATCGGAATATCAGATATCGGCAAAAAAGCCATTATCGGACATCTCTATTTTCAATGGAACATATAAAATATTGGTACTTGAGTCATATTGCCATCATAGTGCAGTCTACACGTATCTCGTATGTTTGACTGCCATCTACTGGTCACACTTATCATTACACCATGTACCAAATAAAATTGCTTTGAGGTCGGTAAGCAAAACCAGAATTATTCCGTACATTAAGCGCACCGGGTTACAAGGCGCAATGTCGAGTTTTGAGGGAAAAAAAATATTTTAAGTGCGCCTTATAATCTGGAAAATACAGTACATACAGTATGTATACAAAATGTTGTTGTCAAAATGTTCTAGTAGTAGGCGTTTTTATGTGATCATTTAGTCAATTATTTGTTTTGATAAAATGCATGCGCACGTCATCTCAGACATTAATTTGATAACAAGTGCAAAAGTGGTGCAGACCGAGGATTTTTTGCATGTATCAATATCAATTCCCTTCACATTTACGGCCTCATATTGTCCAAACTGCGGTGTTTCATCATGTTGTTAACATGCAGCACACAAATACAATAGGCGCCATCTTTTCTCAGCTATGTTGAAGTGAGATCAAGTCAACAGCGCTTATTTTTGGCACGCTGAAGGTGCGCTCTGTTTTCAATTTAGAAAAAAATAATAATAATAATATGACTCCTTTAATGCGCCCTATAATCCGGTGCGCCTTTTGTATGAAAAGACTAGACCCGCTCATCGGCAGTGCGCTTTATGATCCGGTGAGCCCTATGGTACGCAAATATACGGTACACCTTTTAATACGACCCTACTAACACAGATTCAGACAAAACTACTTCATAAATGTCAACAAAGGCGATGCAATTGCACACAGTCCCCATCATGATTAACTGTTGTAATTTAGTCATACTTCTGTCAAATGTGGTTTTGATGAAATGGAAAGTAGTTTTTACAGCTACAACTTGCAATGAAAGACCATATTACATAACGTCTTGGTATCAAAGCAAAAGGGATAGCAGGGAAAAAACATTTTTGTATTTACCCGTGTCAAAAATAGTCCTGTTATCTACTCGCCGGCGTTTCCAAATGTTCCAGTGACGAAGTGCACCGCTTGTGCTATTGTTATGTGCCTTTTCATCCCGGCTAATTGTCAACTATTACCTGCGAGTGGCAGGCCTCCGCTGAAAGCCCTGCTCACTTTAATAACCGACCGCTGATAGACGTGATCATCTTGACACGCACACCAGTTGCCACGATGTCGCAATGTGGTGTGAGGAGGCGAGACAGGTCGCTGAAAAGTGTTTTTCAGACGGGCAGTGCATCATCGACGTGAAACATAAGAGGCGGTCCGAAAAACCAAACAAAAGGAGTAGGCACGTGTGCATTGAAAATGGTCCTATTATGCAAAACCATCTTTTGATATGCCTTTGTTACGGCCTGTTTGCCCTTCTCTGCGTCTGACAGGCCAAGCACAGGGCATTCTCTTTGGCTCACCTTCGCCCATTGCGCGTTTATGGAGGCTTCTCGGGTGCACAATGAGTTGACACGGCGCATGAAAACTTTATTATATATATATTTTTTTATTTTTTTCATATGGTTTTTAAAAAAAAAAATGTTTTTATTTATTTATTTATTTTTTTTTCATGTTTTTTTTTAAATTTGTTTAAAAAAAAAAAAAAAAGTTTTCTTTTAAAATACCATATGAAAAAAAAAAAATCCATCCATCCATCCATTTTCTACCGCTTGTCCCTTTTGGGGTTGCGGGGGGTTAAAACGCCGCTGTGTACACGGACGTAGGGAGAAGTACAGAGCGCCAAAAAACCTTAAAGGCACCGCCTTTGCGTGCCGGCCCAGTCACATAATATCTACGGCTTTTCACACACACAAGTGAATGCAATGCATATTTGGTCAACAGCCATACAGGTCACACTGAGGGTGGCCGTATAGTCAACTTTAACACTGTTACAAATATGCGCCACACTGTGAACCCACACCAAACAAGAATGACAAACACATTTCGGGAGAACATCCGCACCGTAACAACACATAAACACAACAGAACAAATACCCAGAACCTCTTGCAGCACTAACCCTTCCGGGAAGCTACAATATACACCCCCCGCTACCCTCAACCCCCAAAACCCTGCCCCCCAACCCCGCCCACCACCACGTCCTCATGCTCTCTCAGGGATATCGGAATCAGTAATTAAGAGTTGGACAATATCAGATATCGGCAAAAAAGCCATTATCGGACATCTCTAGTTATAACACAAAAAATGGTGCTAAAAAGGACTATCATAAATACTTCTTAAATGGAAATGTAAAACAATGACAATATGAACAAAGTAGTTGAAAGCTTCAACAAGTACTTTGTGAACATTGGACTGAATCTGGAGGAAAATATTCCAGATCCTGAGTCAGTTGAGGACTTGAGGATTTATTATTATTATTATTTTTATATATATTTTTTTAAACTTAAAAAAAAAAAAGCGACTTCTCGACTCCAGAGTGATGCAATGTTTTGGTCACCGATTGGTGATTGACTACAGCTTTATTTAAACATACAGCAATTTGCTCTAGAATGTATATATCTCTTTGTAGCGTGTCACTAATCTCATCTGTGTATGACCCAGATGTGGCCCGCCACTTCATTTTATTTGGCCCTCCAAAGCCTGGAAATAATATGTATTAATAAAGTACTGTAACTTTTCTTACTAAATGTATTCTGTCTTTCTATTTTGGGAGGGGAAAAAATATATGTGTCCATGTAATCGCAAATTATGTTAACTTAAACATTGTCTAATTATGCTAAAATATATTATCAAACATTCAAACCATGTTTTAAATATAAATAAATACTGCTACCGTATTTTTCGGAGTATAAGTCGCACCGGCCGAAATTGCATAATAAAGAAGGAAAAAAACATATATAAGTCGCACTGGAGTATAAGTCGCATTTTTTGGGGAAATTTATTTGATAAAACCCAACACCAAGAATAGACATTTGAAATGCAATTTAAAATAAATAAAGAATAGTGAACAACAGGCTGAATAAGTGTACGTTATATGAGGCATAAATAACCAACTGAGAACGTGCCTGGTATGTTAACGTAACATATTATGGTAAGAGTCATTCAAATAACTATAACATATAGAACATGCTATACGTTTACCAAACAATCTGTCACTCCTAATCGCTAAATCCCATGAAATCTTATACGTCTAGTCTCTTACGTGAATGAGCTAAATAATATTATTTGATATTTTACGGTAACGTGTTAATAATTTCACACATAAGTCGCTCCTGAGTATAAGTCGCACCCCCGGCCATACTATGAAAAAAACTGCGACTTATAGTCCGAAAAATACGGTAAGTGACAGAGTCGTACAAAATTGTTGGATTATTCATTTAATCATTAAATAAAACACAGTACACTGTGTTAGATATTGGTTCAGTAGGTTATGTGCAATCATTTTAATATGTTTTAATAAACATTAAACCAGTCCGGCTTGTAGCAAATTTGTTTTTTTGGCCCTCTGATATATTTGTCTTTGACATCCCTGTATAGCATCATTTATCAAACGTCAGTTAACGCAAATGACGGAACGAAAGACGGAGAAATTGATAGTGATGATATTAAAAAGACAGATGCTAGTGAAGTGCTGGGATCTCATTATTGATGATGGGTTAGTGTGTTAATTCATTCTGTGTGCTAATCACTGAACTGTTATGCATATTTTTATACCGTGTATGAAGCTTTCTCATTTACTTACTTTTGTCATTCTACTTTGTGAAATGCCAATCCGGCATCTTATTTTCATGTACATTTTGAACTCACAGCTACCATTCACTGAAAAATAGATTAAAATCTCACAGATGTTGACGGTTGTTTTACTTCTTGATCCTAATGTGAAACATTCATTATGGTGTATTATTTGGCCCCGAACCTCTTTTGCAGAATCCACACTGCAAAAACTGAAATCTAAGTAAGATTAAATATCTCAAATAAGGTTGATATTTGCTTATTTTCTGTCTGATAAGATAATTCTTCTCACTAAGCAGATTTTATGTTAGAGTGTTTTACTTGTTTAAAGGGGAACATGATCACAATTTCAGAAGGGTTAAAACCATTAAAAATCAGTTCCCAGTGGCTTATTTTATTTTTCGAAGTTTTTTTCAAAATTTTACCCATCACGCAATATCCCTAAAAAAAGCTTAAAAGTGCCTGATTTTAACCATCGTTATATACACCCGTCCATTTTCCTCGTGACGTCACATAGTGATGCCAACACAAACAAACATGGCGGATAGAACAGCAAGGTATAGCGACATTAGCTCGGATTCAGACTCGGATTTCAGCGGCTTAAGCGAAATTGAAGAAGAAACTGAAGCTATTGAGTCATATCGGTTTAAACCGTATACAAGCGAAACCGACGAAAACGACACGACAGCCAGCGACACGGGAGAAAGCGAGGACGAATTTGGCGATCGCCTTCTAACCAACGATTGGTATGTGTTTGTTTTTAAGTGTTGTAATGTTTTTAAGCTAAATTATTGGTAAACACAGTTTATGTATAATAATTTACGTAAAACCGCGAGTAATGAATAAAGTTTTCATCAATTAATATATTGTGTAGACATACCCTCATCCGCTCTCTTTTCCTGAAAGCTGATCTGTCCAGTTTTGGAGTTGATGTCAGCAGGCCAGGGAAGCTAGGGTCGATATTCTTCTCTTGATCATCTTCGGTGGCATAAGGGACGGTAGAAGCGGTGTGATCCAAGACATCCAGGGGGTTTAGCTCGCTCGTCTGCGGGAACAAACTGCCGCCATTGCTTGCCGTGCTACCGAGGTCCTTTGTCCTTGAATGGCTCACACACTCCGGCAGATTCAATGGGGGTCTGGCGGCAGATTTCTTTGACTTTATCGTTGGAAATGCATCTGCTTTGAGTGTCGCAGGATATCCACACATTCTTGCCATCTCTGTCGTAGCATAGCTTTCGTCGGTAAAGTGTGCGGAACAAACGACTGACCATTTCCGTCGGCTTTCCCCAAACCCTCGTATTTTGAACACATTTCGTCCAATTTCTTGCCACTTTCGCATCTTTGGGCCACTGGTGCAACTTGAATCCGTCCCTGTTCGTGTTGTTACACCCTCCGACAACACACCGACGAGGCATGATGTCTCCAAGGTACGGAAAACAGTCGAAAAAACGGAAAATAACAGAGCTGATTTCATTCGGTGTTTGTAATGTGTTTGAGAAAATGGCGGATTTCTTCCCGATGTGACGTCACGTTGTGACATCATCGCTCCGAGAGCAAATAATAGAAAGGCGTTTAATTCGCCAAAATTCACCCATTTAGAGTTTGGAAATCGGTTAAAAAAGATATATGGTCTTTTTTCTGCAACATCAAGGTATATATTGACGCTTACATAGGTCTGGTGATAATGTTCCCCTTTAAGGGTTTTTGTCCTAAATGATCTCAGTAAGATATTACAGCTTGTTGCTGAGATTTTATGACCTATATTGAGTAAAACATGCTTGAAGCTAGAATATCAACTGTTGCAAAGCTGTGTCATTAACACTCACAAGTATAAAACAATTTTTTTTAAGTAATAATTTCTTATTTCAAGCATGAAAAAAAAATCATGACTTTGACACAATTGTGTCTCATATTAAAACAGATGACAGCCAAATGGACTTTGCTGTTTTATTTTCAATGAAACAATAGAAAATACGTACTCATATACGAGTACACTTGTTATTTGTCAAGACTTGGACTAAGGTGTGTTTGTTTTCCCGAGATGCAAGTAAAGCTGGATGTGGCATGGCGTGAAGGTAAAGACATTATTTATTTTACACTAACAAAGGAACAAAAAGCGCGCTCAAGGCGGAAGTACAAACTTGACTAATGAAACAAAAAGACTTGCACGTGGGCAAAAAACTATAGACATGAACAAAAAGAGAGTGAATGTCGCCAGGCCGACCAACAGAAAAAGACAGGCTTTAAATAACATTGACATGATTGGTGACAGGTGTGTGAGTCCAAACGTGGAACAGGTGAAACTAATGGGTAACCATGGAAACAAGACAAGGAAGTGAAAAGGCAGGAACTAAAAAGAGTTCAAAACCCAAACAGAACATAACTTAAACAAAACATGATCCAGACATGACATTATTAGTGAGAATATATTTATTTTAAGGTATTTTTGGGTTCATTGAGGTTAGCTAATTTTACTTGTTTTGGAAAGTCTTGACAAGCTAAATAGTGTTGTTCTTTTGACAGATAATTTTGCTTAGTTCAAATAAAATACCCCTAATTTTTGTATTTTTTTATTCTTGTTTTTGAACACTGACTTTTTGCAGTGCACTACAGTCGTATTCGGTTATTTATAGCCGTTGCTATAGTATTTCTTTCTTTATTTTTAGGATTATATAACCCCCCCCACCCCCCCAAAAAAAATGCATGACGCTAATCTACACATGTTTGCGATTATTTTAGGCAGGCAGTTTCAGTTTGATGTCACTGGGCGTTTGTCCGTGTCACATCATTTTAACCTAGATAACACTGAATTATTCATGCATGCATCATCACTTTTGTAGTGTTTGCAATTCACCATACGAGGCCATGCTCTTTTTCTGCTCCTAGCAAGGAGTGGTCCAACTAGGTCAGCAGGGGTGTCAAACTTATTACAGCCACACCAGTAAAAACCCTACCATGACGACCGATAAATAACAATAAATCCATGTTTTTACCTTTGTTTTCAGTACAACATATATTGTACATACAGTAGGAAGGGAATTCATACGGCCCCATTCGCTGCAGTTTACCTGACACGTGAAACATGACAACTTTGGGGGATGCACTATCCACTTTATCAGTCAAAAGGCAGTAGAGTGTTGAATATCTTAAAATGTGTTTTGTGGCAATTCCAAGTTCGACCACTGCGTCAGTTGCTATGTAGGGTGGCGCTTTCCATCATTTTCAGTAGACCGAGCAGGAGGGAAGTCAGAGACGCCAAGATTACTGTACACCGGGCTACGTTCCGACGAGGAGAAGTAAGTGGCGAGGCTCTTTATCCTGTTGATTGCAGTTTGCCTCCGGCTGCGGCGGCACGGTGGTACAGGGTGTTAGTGCATGTTCCTCACAATACAAAGGTCCCGAGTAGTCCTGAGTTCAATCCCGGGAGCTTTCTGTGTGGAGTTTGCATGTTCTCCCCGTGACTGCGTAGGCCCCTTCCACCTCCAAAGACATGCACCTGAGGATAGGCCCCTTCTACCTCCAATGACATGCACCTGGGGATAATATCGGCAGTCCGATATTATCGGACATCCCTATATAAAACCATTTACAAAAAATGTTTGTACCGGTATGTATCTGTGGCTTATAGTCTAATATATGTAAAAATATGTATTTCTTCTAAACTTTGATGGAACTTAAAAAAACAACAATATTTTGCAGCTTACTGTCAGAATGTCAAACACTTATTTTCAGAATGTTTTACTTAAATGCAAGTCATTTATTTGCTCAAAATGTGGTAACAGTTTTATCTGAAGTCTCTTAAAGTGAAATTTGCCTTTTTTTCCTCACTCATTTCTGCACTAAAGTATGCATTGAAATTACTTTATCAAGACTTGATAATAACGCGTAAAATGGACAGCATAGCAATGCCGCTTATAGAACATCAAACAGGTACGACGTAATGTGAGTGCAAGGTGGCGGTGCTTTAGACTTAGACTTAGACTTAGACTTAGAAAAACTTTAAAGGGGAACATTATCACAATTTCAGAAGGGTTAAAACCATTAAAAATCAGTTCCCAGTGGCTTATTTTATTTTTCGAAGTTTTTTTCAACATTTTACCCATCACGCAATATCCCTAAAAAAAGCTTC
Source organism: Nerophis lumbriciformis (assembly GCF_033978685.3). NCBI lineage: Eukaryota > Metazoa > Chordata > Actinopteri > Syngnathiformes > Syngnathidae > Nerophis > Nerophis lumbriciformis. The sequence goes on along the minus strand of NC_084578.2, from coordinate 16,950,015 downwards.
AAAGTGCCTGATTTTAACCATCGTTATATACACCTGTCCATTTTCCTGTGACGTCACATAGTGATGCCAACACAAACAAACATGGCGCACAGAACAGCAAGCTATAGCGACATTAGCTCGGATTCACACTCGGATTTCAGCGGCTTAAGCGATTCAACAGATTACGCATGTATTGAAACGGATGGTTGTAGTGTGGAGGCAGGTAGCGAAAACAAAATTGAAGAAGAAACTGAAGCTATTGAGCCATATCGGTTTGAACCGTATGCAAGCGAAACCGACGAAAACGACACGACAGCCAGCGACACGGGAGAAAGCGAGGACGAATTCGGCGATCGCCTTCTAACCAACGATTGGTATGTGTTTGTTTGGCATTAAAGGAAATTAACAACTATGAACTAGGTTTACAGCATATGAAATACATTTGGCAACAACATGCACTTTGAGAGTGCAGACAGCCCAATTTTCATCAATTAATATATTCTGTAGACATACCCTCATCTGCTCTCTTTTCCCGAAAGCTGATCTGTCCAGTTTTGGAGTTGATGTCAGCAGGCCAGGGATGCTAGGGTCGATATTCTTCTCTTGATCATCTTCGGTGGCATAAGGGACGGTGTGAGCCAAGACATCCAGGGGGTTTAGCTCGCTCGTCTGCGGGAACAAACTGCCGCCATTGCTTGCCGTGCTACCGAGGTCCTTTGTCCCTGAATTGCTCACACACTCCGGCAGATTCAATGGGGGTCTGGCGGCAGATTTCTTTGACTTTATCGTTGGAAATGCATCTGCTTTGAGTGTCGCAGGATATCCACACATTCTTGCCATCTCTGTCGTAGCATAGCTTTCGTCAGTAAAGTGTGCGGAACAAACGTCCGATTTCTTGCCACTTTTGCATCTTTGGGCCACTGGTACAACTTGAATCCGTCCCTGTTCGTGTTGTTACACCCTCCGACAACACACCGACGAGGCATGATGACTCCAAGGTACGGAAAACAGTCGAAAAAACGGAAAATAACAGAGCTGATTTGACTCAGTGTTTGAGAAAATGGCGGATTGCTTCCCGATGTGACGTCACAACGAGAGCGAATAATAGAAAGGCGTTTAATTCGCCAAAATTCACCCATTTAGAGTTCGGAAATCGGTTAAAAAAATATATGGTATTTTTTCTGCAACATCAAGGTATATATTGACGCTTACATAGGTCTGGTGATAATGTTCCCCTTTAATGATCTACAAGGGAAATTGTTCAACACAGTAGCTCAGTTACAATGATGGAAAGCGTAACGATGGAAAGGACAATGCAGGTATAAATAGACTAAATATAGCGATATAAAATATAACATAAATACGAATGTGTACAGTATATTATATTATGTCTATAACATATATAAAATATATAACAATTACCATGTACAATATTACAGTATATGTGACAGCAGCAGTATAAAATAGAGAGTAGATCCAGCAGAAAATAGAAAATATACATTAAAAACAAAGAGAAGAAGCTGACATAGAAGATGTCAGGTAATAGGCAGATATCATCTATTGCTGTATGGCGAGTGATTATACAGCTGGATGGAGTGCGGAATGAAGGAGTTCTTGAATCGCACAGTGCGGGAAGGAAGCTGAAGGAGCCTGTTGGAGTATGAACTTCGCTGTCCCTCAATTGTCTGATGGAGTGGGTGGGCAGCATTGTCCATGATGGCCAGCAGTTTGTCCAGTGTCCTCCTGTCCCTCACTGACACAAATGCCTCCAACTGTGTGCCAATTGTTTGGCCGGCTTTCCGGATCAGTTTGTCAATCCGGTTTGAGTCCCTTTTGCTGGTGCTGCTCTCCCAACAAACCACTGCAAAGTACAGGGCACTGGCCACACCAGACTGATAAAATATCCCCAACAGCTTGCTGCACACATTAAGGGACCTAAGCTTCCTCAGGAAAAAGAGTCTGCTCATGCCCTTCTTGTAAACAGCTTTGCAGTTGTCCTTCCAGTCCAGTCTGCTGTTCAAATGGACTCCCAGGTACTTGTACTGCCCCACTACTGCCACCTTCCGGCCCTGGGTCTTGATGGGCTCCACCGGGGTCATTCTCTTCCTGAAGTCGATGACCAGCTCCTTGGTCTTGTCCACATTAAGGACCAGATGGTTCGCCTGAGACCACTCTACAAAGTCATCGATCAGTGTCCTGTACTCCAATTCCTGTCCCTCTCTGATACACCCGACAACAGCAGAGTCGTCAGAGTATTTCTGCAGATGGCAGGACCTGGAACTGTACTGGAAGTCTGAGGTGTACAGGGTGAACAGGAAAGGAGACAGGACGGTCCCCTGTGGAGCACCTACACCACTGACCACAGTATCCGACAGGGAGCTCCCCAGTCGCACAAACTGGGGCCTGTCAGACAAGTAATCAGTGATCCAGGAGACAATGGATGAACTGACACCCATCCTGAGCAACTTGTCACTCATCAGAATTGGCTGAATGGTGTTAAAGGCACTGGAGAAAACAAAGAACATGATCCTCATAGTGCCCTTCCCACCATCCGGGTGAGAGTGAGCATGATGCAGCAGGTAGATAACAGCATCATCCACTCCTACTTGGGGCTGATATGCAAACTGTAGAGGATCCAGGGATGGAGCCACCAGGGGTCTCAGCTGATCCAGCACAAGTCTCTCCAGGACCTTCATGACTTGGGACGTCAGGGCAACAGGTCTGAAGTTGTTCAAGCCCGATGGGATGGGCTTCTTGGGCACCGCCACTATGCAGGAGGTTTTCCATGGCTACCAAGTCCCACATAAAGCGCTAATAAAGTGGCTAACAAGTCTTCTCTGCCGCCGTGCAGCTGCTGCGCCACACCATTATGCTTGCATTATCATTCACTTGTTGTGAAGTGATTTATATGACCCCATTCCTGGGGAAAAGCGAGGATGAATTATTTTGCAATGCAGTATACGGAAAATTATGGAAAGCACCACTCTACATAGCGACTGGCGAAGTTGGAATTGCCACAAAACACATTTTACGATATACAATCAATCAATCAATCAACCAATGTTTATTTATATAGCCCTAAATCACAAGAGTCTCAAAGGGCTGTACAAGCCACAACGACATCCTCGGTTCAGATCCCACATAAGGGCAAGGAAAAACTCACAACCCAGTGGGATGTCAACAAGAATGACTATGAGAAACCTTGGAGAGGACCGCAGATGTGGGTGCCCCCCCACCCCCCTAGGAAAGACCGGATGCAATGGACGTCGAGTGGGTCTAGCATAATATTGTGAGAGTCCAGTCCATAGTGGGGCCAGCATGAGACCATCCTGAGTGGAGACGGGTCAGCAGCGCAGAGATGTCCCCAACCGATGCACAGGCGAGCGGTCCACCCCTGGTCCCGACTCTGGACAGCCAGCACTTCATCCATGGCCACAGGACCTGTGCCCCCCCCTTCCACAAGGGAGAGGGGGGCAGAGCAGAAAAGAAAAGAAACGGCAGATCAACTGTTCTAAAAAGGGGGTCTATTTAAAGGCTAGAGCATACAAATGAGTTTTAAGATGGGACTTAAATGCTTCTACTGAGGTAGCATCTCTAACTGTTACCGGGAGGGCATTCCATAGTACTGGAGCCCGAATAGAAAACACTCTATAGCCCGCAGACTTTTTTTGGGCTCTGGGAATCACTAATAAGCCGGAGTTCTTTGAACGCAGATTTCTTGCCGATATTCAACACTCTACTGCCATCTGGCGGCTAAAGTGGATAGTGCGCCCACCAAATTCGTCACGTTTCATGTGTCAGGTAAACCATGACAAACGGGGCCATTAGAATCCCCCTTCCACTGTGGATAACTTCCACTGTCTAATGTTTCCCTGCTTTCTCATTGTTTTATGAGATTAAAATGGAACGTGTGATGTAAGGTGGTTCCGACACTCTGTTGATTCTTCCCACAGCAAAGCAAATCTTGCGTACCACGATAACACATGCTTCTTTTATTGGCAAAATGGACATACACTAAGGGCACGGAATCTAAACAAAAACCTGTCTTTTCCTCTAAAGTCTGCCCTCTTATCGGACTTACTGACAGCAGCACACACCTCTTCAAAACAAACAATCTGCTAACAGCAGTTTGCAGGCAAGATGCTGCAGCTAATTAGCTGCTTAACTGCTGCCCATTAAACAGCCTGTTGGTACAACCGTGGATGGCACTTTGGACCGGCGCGCTCGTTATTCTTCAGAATTTCCGCTCACAACACTATGACCATGCTGGGCTTGTTATCATTTGAGCGTTTTTTTTTCTTCCTACAGTTGAATTTATATTAGTATGGCATTAAATTCAGTGTATTTTGCTAATGAAAACAAGAGTGGAAAACTCCACTGCTCTCTTTATCCTTCTCTTAATATATGCATTTTTATTTTTTATTGTTTAATTTTTTTTAATTTTGTCCTGTCCAGCTACACAGTAGAGATGCGCAGATAGGCAATTATTTCATCCGCAACCGCATCACAAAAGTCGTCAACCATCCGCCATCCACCCGAACCAACATTTTATCAAAACCACACCCGCCCGCACCCGCCCGTTGTTATATATCTAATATAGACGATGCAAGGCATTAGTGAGGTTAGAAAGCTTTTGCCTGTTAAAGAAAGGAGACTGATCCAATTGAGCAGAGACATTCAATGCGTGCCACGCATTAGTGGCTAAGAGATATTAATGCGTGATAATATTATTTATCATTATTATAATATTATTGTCATTTCCATTAAGAAAGTGTTGACTATTGTTGCCAATGCCCTCAGATCAGGAGTGCGTTCCTCACACTTTGTGTGCGCAGTTGCAGAAAGCAGAACGAGGCTTTTAAGAAGTTAAAAAAATGTTTTAGAAAGACTAGGCCTATATTTTCGTTAGGTAAAAAAAAATTTCTGAATTTATTTCAATGAATATTAACTTGTTAACGTTATAATGCTCAAATAGGGACGAGGGCGGGATGCACAGTGAAGCAGTGAACAATTTCGCGACAAAGATGAACCTTTATTGATTGATCTGCAGCCATGACAAAATATCAGAAAATCTCCATTGTCAACGACAGGCAGGAAAACAAAGATAAACACATAGCCTATGTTGTAGACATAGGCTCATACGTTTTTAAGTTGAAATAAAAAAATAAATAAAAAATGTGCCTCATAAGCCGTAGGCTGTCAATCACGCGCACAAACTTAAATTATACAATAACATATGTATGTCATCTCTATTTAAACAAAAATAAATTAAATAAATAATAATAATAAATTACCTGCAACTTATTGGCCAAGGCAAATAGCTGAAGGGGGGAAATCAAACCCATCAGACTGCACTTTATCATCAAACTTGAATTATAATGAAAATAGACGGTCGCGACAAACAAAGCAGGCTAAATAGCCTTACATTGTCGCCAATCGGAGATGCGCTTCACTTGAAAGCGAGGCCAAATAATTATTCACACATAGTAGTATATCTTTCGAATAGAAAAAAACCACAATAAACAACGCAATTGCCTTAGTTCCTTTGCATTGTAGTGCGCCCAAACAACACGTAACCATCAAAATTATTTAGCTGACCGAACTCAATATAGGTTAGACATGGGCTTATTTGGTATAGCCTATAGGTAACGTAGACTAATTCGTTTAACATATCCAACCGTATGTCTACTTACTTTTTTTTTTGTTAGCACTATGCAGGAATAAAATGGCATCTACAGTGCCAGGATTCATGCGAGAGCGCCTGGCCTCTAAAATGCGCCCTGCTGCGCTGAAGGAGTGCTCACTTGCGCCACTTGTTGCCTGATGAATAATTGACTGTTTCAAAGAGTGCTGCTCGTTTTTCGTATGTGGGTAACATTTAACTATGTATATATATTTCCGAATTGGTTCAACCGCCAACCGCCCGCATCTATTTAACATCTATTTTTACCCGCCCGACCCGCGGTTTATCCGCGGACTCCGCGGTTGTGTCCGCAAACCGCGCATCTCTACTACACAGGCAAATCATATTGTTGATGTAGATGCCCATATCGGCTGTACAAATGTACTTTACAAAAGAGAAGTGTGGGATACTTCCTTATTTGTATTTGACTTTATTACATGGATTTATATTATTATTTGGTGTAGGCGGACCGGAGCAAGAGGGGATAGAAAGAGGAAAAAAGGAAGACAGAGGGGGAATGTGGAAGTCCCTTCACAGGAGCCAGGTGTGCCAAGTTGAACAAAGGTTTTAATGTGCAAAAGTTTTTCTCCCCCAGAACGTGATCTTTCAGTCACGTCCGTATCCTCTCTCTCCTCCTGCTCCCGGCCGCTTACTGTTAAAGAAAACAGATGATTAGATTAACATGTACCACCTGTGAAATCTAATCACCTGCCAGCTGTGTCTCGCCGTCAGCACTGCCACACCCTTGTCTAATGGTGCCCTGTCCTCAGCGCCATGGACAGAGGCCGTGACCTTTGCTTCTGCAGGCAGCGCTGGCAACATCTCCCTCCACAGGGAAAATGCAAGAGGGGATAAGACAGAGAGACAAGAACAACAACAGCAAACACAACAATAACAAAAACAACAACATAACAACATCAGCAAATAGGACATGTACAAATATGATGGTAAAAGTGATAGCAAAGAAGCAGTTAGTGAAATAAATATGAATAATACAGAAATGACAATGAGCATTATTACACTACAAATGGAGCAATACAAATATCAATAGAAATAGCGCTATTGATAATGGACAATAACAATAATTACCTCTTATCAACAATACAATTGTTTCAAATGCAACCATACATATATGTAATGATAACTTGAAATACAAAAGAAAGCCGATAAATGGAGGGGAAGAAAGAGAACCCAACTATACTAACCTTGTAGATTGTTATAGTAATTATAGGTTAAGCTTTGTCAGTGTTCCATGTGTTACCCAGTTTCCTCTAGGGCAACAACGTTAATATATGTTCGATGAAACGTGATTATATGCACGAGTGTATGTATGTATATGTACTTGTAATATGTACAGTATGTGAATATGTATGTTTGTACAGTGAATGTATATGTATGTTTGTGTATATGTATGTTTGTACAGTGAATGTATATGTATGTATGTATATATGTATGTTTGTACAGTGAATGTATATGTATGTTTGTGTATAAGTATGTTTGTACAGTGAATGTATATGCAATATGTTTATATGTATGTTTGTACAGTGAATGTTTATGTATGTATGTTTATATGTATGTTTGTACAGTGAATGTATATGTATGTTTGTGTATATGTATGTTTGTACAGTGAATGTATATGTATGTATGTATATATGTATGTTTGTACAGTGAATGTATATGTATGTTTGTGTATAAGTATGTTTGTACAGTGAATGTATATGCAATATGTTTATATGTATGTTTGTACAGTGAATGTTTATGTATGTATGTTTATATGTATGTTTGTACAGTGAATGTATATGTATGTATGTGGATATGTATGTTTGTACAGTGAATGTATATGTATGTTTGTGTATATGTATGTTTGTACAGTGAATGTATATGCAGTATGTTTATATGTATGTTTGTACAGTGAATGCATATGCAGTATGTTTATATGTATGTTTGTACAGTGAATGTATATGTACAGTATGTGTATATGTATGTTTGTACAGTGAATGTATATGTACAGTATGTCTATATGTATGTTTGTACAGTGAATGTGCGTGTGGATGTATGAACTTTGACTGTGTATGTATGTACTGTATTTGTGTATGTATGTGGGAGCGTAGGTACCTATGTGTGCGCGTATGTATGTATATATGTATGAATAATTGTGTGCATGTGAGTATATAAGTGTATTTGTATGTACAATATATTTGACTCCCAGTATGTGCATTTAAAAAAATCCTTATACCACTAGTGTCCCTTTTTTATGAAAGTATATACAAGACATTTACAAGACCATATTCAAACAGGAAGGCGACAGGAAAGAATGGCAACATACGTTAGTTTAATGGAAAGGTTGAAAGGTATGCTCTTCCATTTGCGTTGAACTAAATAACACATGCTAACGTCATTATTTATACATGTGAAAGCCAACCTTTATGTATTTTTAGCTGCCTCACAGACACAGCAACCTATCTAATATCGCTTTATGTTTTTTACTAGCCACTTCACACACTTGCATGTTCCCTTGTTCCCACACAAATCTCACAGGGGTCCAGCAATAGCAACCCAATAGTCCAGGGGTGTCTGAACTTTTTCCACGATGGGCCTGATAAAATAACATTAAAGGATGTGAGGGATCATTTTGATATATTATGCAATGGTTCCCATACCATTATATTTAATACCGCCACCATACTGGCCCCCAAATTCAGTTCAAAACTTGGAAGACAAACATTTTTGCAGCAAATTCCTAAAAATACTACAGTGCTTCTTTTGGATAGGATAACTTGGACCACTGTTTTATACTTGCATTGACCTTTTGATTTTCTAGGAAACATAGAACACTGGCTAACAAACGTGAGATTTACATAACTAAAAAGTTCCTTGAGGCACCCCTTTAAAAGGGAGACTGCAATTTTTTTAAGAAATTTTGTTCATCATTCAAAATCTTTAAGTGAAATAAGCACCTGTCTGTTTTTCTTCTTTTATGCATTCTAACTAGCAAAAAAAATCTAGCAAGAGTCAGCGAACAATGGTGGGATTCACTCTACCGCCTATTAAATACTCCTACTTAAACTTACATTTTTATATGGACGCTGTAAGCAAATATGTAATGTACTTACGGGCATATTCATAATAACATGTAATATTTACGTATTTTGGCCATTTTAAGCATACGGCGGCGTATTAATTTCACAGAAACATCACAACTTTTGCTTTTCCCTTCAACAAGAACAAAACTACTACTCATGGCATAGTGTGAGAGACAACAAAGACTACTTTGGAACAAATTATGATCCAGAACTAGAGATGTTCGACAATGGCTTTTTTGCCGATATCAGATATTCCGATATTGTCCAACTCTTAAGTACCGATTCCGATATCAACCGATACCGATATATACAGTCGTGGAATTAACACATTACTATGCCTAATTTTGTTGTGATGTCCCGCTGGATGCATTAAACAATGTAACAAGGTTTTCCAAAATAAATCAACACAAGTTATGGAAAAAAAATGCCATCATGGCACTGCCATATTTATTATTGAAGTCACAAAGTGCATTTTTTTTTTTTAACATGCTTCAAAACAGCAGCTTGGAATTTGGAGGTTGAGGTGGGCGGGGTTGAGGTGGTGGTGGGGGGGGGGGGGGGGGGTAGCGGGGGGTGTATATTGTAGGGTCCCGGAAGAGTTAGTGCTGCAAGGGGCTCTGGGTATTTGTTCTGTTGTGTTTATGTTGTGTTACGGTGCGGATGTTCTCCCGAAATGTGTTTGTCATTCTTGTTTGGTGTGGGTTCACAGTGTGGCGCATATTTGTAACAGTGTTAAAGTTGTTTATACGGCCACCCTCAGTGTGACCTGTATGGCTGTTGACCAAGTATGCTTCGCATTCACTTGTGTGTGTGAAAAGCCGTAGATATTATGTGACTGGGCCGGCACACAAAGGCAGTGCCTTTAAGGTTTATTGGCGCTCTGTACTTCTCCCTACGTCCGTGTACACAGCGGCGTTTTAAAAAGTCATCAATTTTACTTTTTGAAACCGATACCGATAATTTCCGATATTACATTTTAAAGCATGTATCGGCCGATAAAATCGGCAGTCCGATATTATCGGACATCTCTAGTTTTAATTGATTTTTAAATGCGCCAGAAAATAACCCGTTTTGTACACTGTTGATGTGAAGGGCGTAAATGTGTTCCTGTATAGTATTTCTCCAGGAATGGTCATGTAGTGACATCAATGATGGTATTTTGAGAGGTAACCATTGAAGTCGGACATTAATGAAGGCCTAGGTGGGAAACGCACAGCCCGCCACTGCATCACATGGTGCAACAAGTTAGCCCGTGACCAACACATGTAGTAGCGAACGTGGACAAAATGATCACAAAACCAAATGCCACTGCACCAGTGTGGGACTATTTCAGTTTTAAACCTTTGGAACATGATGAGACTGTCAACAGTTGGCCGAGTGTGCTTGAATATGACAAACCTGCACGCCCACTTGAAACACAACCACCCGACAGTCCACTCTCGCTTTGCGGTTTGGCGTGCAAGGTCAGTGCAAATAAACAGCAAGTGTGGTTCAATACGTCGCCAAAGACACGCTGCCATTTAAAGCTATTGAAAACTAGATATTTGAAAAATGCTACAATTGATTGACAAACATGTGTCATGTTGTCATGGCTTGATGGTGTTCCTTGCTCGGAATCTGACAGACTTTTTTTTTATTTTATTTTTTTGCACATGACCTGTTAATGCATCTGCTTTTACTGTAGTATTTATATTGTTACTATGCACTTTGTTTAAAAGGGCCCTAACTTGATTGTCAGTTAAGCAGAGGTGGGTAGTAACGCGCTACATTTACTACGTTGCATCTACTTGAGTAACTTTTGGGATAAATTGTACTTCTAAGAGTAGTTTTAATGCAACATACTTTTACTTTTACTTGAGTATATTTATAGAGAAGAAACAGTACTTTTACTCCACTCCATTTATCTACATTCAGCTCGCTACTGATTTTTATCGTTCTGTTAATGCACGCTTTGTTTGTTTTGGTTTGTCAGACAGACCTTCAAAGTAGGATCTATCGCATGCCTGCGTTTCACCAATCAAATGCAGTCACTGGTGACGTTTGACTCCGTTTCACCAATCAAACCGAGCCAGGCGGTCACATGATCAACCGAACATAAAGTTTCAGCGTCAAACAACAAGCTTAAGCTTACATGAACTCAACGTCAAATTTGAGGAAGCACATCGCGGTAAGTAACGTTAGTAGATATTTTGGCTGTCACCTTAGGCTGATGTTAGCTTCCCTGCTATGAATCACTGCCAAATGTACATCGTGTGGGGACATTTATTAATGCACTGCAGCCTCATAGACACACACACACACACACACACACACACACACACACACACACACACACGCACAGTCATAGAAACACCAATCAGTGTGTTCCCAGGTGCAGTCCACACCTATCAGTTAATGGTTTGCGTAAAGGCTAACTTGTTATTTTCCTTTGTAATCTCTGCCTACTGAGCCTATGGTGCTGTTAAGTTATTGTGGCTCAATTTGCCTTAATTTTTGTATGTTAATGTATTATTATATAATAAATATTATTGTTTTAGTTGCTTAAGAGATATTCCTGGCTCTGAATTTGCTCATTGCTATTTTTATGTTTTTGTGCATTATTTGTTGCCGTCATCATTAAACGAACAGGTTACTCATCAGTTACTCAGTACTTCAGTAGTTTTTTCACAACATACTTTTTACTTTTACTCAAGTAAATATTTGGGTGACTACTCCTTACTTTTACTTGAGTAATAAATCTCTAAAGTAACAGTACTCTTACTTGAGTACAATTTCTGGCTACTCTACCCACCTCTGCAGTTAAGTAATGTACAACTCAACCTACATGTTCAGTATTGAAGAGCAACTTTGTTTGTCAATGCTCTTTTCAGCCATTTTATTTATTGTTTTGATTGTGTGCATTTGAGGGTCCCCCACATTCTCCCTAACAGACACACAATCTATTTTATTGCTTTTGGTTTTCATTTTTATTCAATTGCAGCATTTTGCTAACAAAGTATATTTTATTGTTATTATATGCTTGTTTTCTGACTTGGAGATTGAAAAGTTTGCATTGTAATTACAATGTTAAAATGTACGGAAAATACACGTTTATTGCATTTGAAAGGCTATACATACATTATTAGTATGTATGAGCATTACATCAGTAGTTAATTTGGTCTAAAAAAATAATGGCATTAAAATCGTTTATTGGCAATAATTTGTTGGTCAGTATTTCGTTGAGCAAAATATGTTATCGTCCCAGGCTTACGCTCCTGTAACTCTGACAAAATAAATAGACCAAAATCAAATGTCTACTGTAGAGGATGCAGGTTCTCCGGACCATAACAAATAAGACTAATAGTGAAGGGAGATGTTTGGGGTCATTTTTTTGTAGTTGTTTTAAATTATGCAAGCAAGTAATAATCTGTGATCAATCATGATTAATCCACATTAAAGAGTGTGATTAATCTGATTTAAAGAATATACATACATACATACACACACATATATATATATATATATACATATATTATACATACATACATACACATATACATGTGTGTGTGTGCATGTGTATGTGTGTGTGTGTGTGTGTGTGTGTTTGTGTGTATATATATATATATGTGTGTGTGTAAACATATATATATATATATATTGTTGTTTTATTATTTGTCAATGCATAGTGCAATTGTTAGTGCACAATATGTATTATTGATTTAAAGGCCTACTAAAACCCACTACTACCGACCACGCAGTCTGATAGTTTATATATCAATGATGAAATATTAACATTGCAACACATGCCAATACGGCTGGGTTAGTTTACTAAAGTGCAATTTTAAATTTTGCGCGAAATATCCTGCTGAAAATGTCTCGGTATGATGACGTCAGCGCGTGACGTTGCGGATTGTAGAGGACATGTTGGGACAGCATGGTGGCCAGCTATTAAGTCGTCTGTTTTCATCGCAAAATTCCACAGTATTCTGGACATCTGTGTTGGTGAATCTTTTGCAATTTGTTCAATGAACAATGGAGACAGCAAAGAAGAAAGCTGTAGGTGGGAAGCGGTGTATTGCGGCCGACTTCAGCAACACAAACACAGTTTGTTTCATTGTTTACATTCCCGAAAGATGACAGTCAAGCTTTACCATTGGCCTGTGGAGAACTGGGACAACAGAGACTCTTACCAGGAGGACTTTGAGTTGGATACGCAGACACGGTACCGTGAGTACGCATGCAGTTGCGGCTTCCAAACATTTGATCGCTTGCCCTTCCGTGCGTGCCGCTATGTGCATGTCACGTACGTAACTTTGGGGACTTTGGGGAAATATATGTGCTGTATGAACTTTGGGGAGGTGAACGGTACTTTGGGCTGTGGGATTGAGTGTGTTGTGCAGGTGTTTGAGTTGTATTGGCGGGTTATATGGACGGGAGGGGGGAGATGTTTGTTATGCAGGATTAATTTGTGGCATATTAAATATAAACCTGGTTGTGTTGTGGCTAATAGAGTATATATATGTCTTGTGTTTATTTACTGTTTTAGTCATTCCCAGCTGAATATCAGGTCCCACCCGCCTCTCACAGCATCTTCCCTATCTGAATCGCTCCCACTGCCCTCTAGTCCTTCACTCTCACTTTCCTCATCCACAAATCTTTCATCCTCGCTCAAATTAATGGGGAAATCGTAGCTTTCTCGGTCTGAATCGCTCTCGGTGCTGGTGGCCATGATTGTAAACAATGTGCAGATGTGAGGAGCTCCACAACCTGTGACGTCACGCTACTCGTCTGCTACTTCCGGTACAGGCAAGGCTTTTTTATCAGCGACCAAAAGTTGCGAACTTTATCGTCGATTTTCTCTACTAAATCCTTTCAGCAAAAATATGGCAATATCGCGAAATGATCAAGTATGACACATAGAATGGACCTGCTATCCCCGTTTAAATAAGAAAATCGCATTTCAGTAGGCCTTTAATACTAATTTTTTGTTTTTCATTACATTTGACTTTTGTTACTGTTTGTAAAAATAAGCATTGCAAGTGCAACCACAAAAATAAAAGTCTATCCTGTTAGTTTCCTCATGGCGGTAGTTGGTGTGAAAACGGAAAAACGGGAAAAGACGTTTAGGTCAGATTTATATTAACGGCATTAAAAAAAAGCTAATGTAAAAAACAATCAAACATTAACTGATAAACTGTTAACAGTTCACAACAATCCAGCCCTGACTAAACAGTGAGGCTGACTTATAAAGCCCTCTGATTTGTAATCAGAGGGCTTTATGAGCCAGCCTCACTGCAGGTGTGTTTAATCAGCGCTCTTAGCAACAAGCAACAACAAAAGGAGAAAAGGAGCAAGGGAAATAAACACGAAACACAGGAAAAACCACAAACCAGTCCAAGCTTTCAGGAGCAAACCTTACATATCCTATCCTATCATATCTCATCTTATCCTATATTATTGAAAGTAAGCTTGTCGGAAGCTCTGTGAGCTTCAGATTGCTCGGGGACCACTTGAACCAGCCTCAACGGCACTTCCAATGTTCTTGTTTCAACGAATCCGTGCCTCAGGTTTATGTTGAATGTGTCAGTCAGCCGTTCTGTAAATGTGATCACAATAGTCGGAAACTCTCCACATTTACTCAAAACCCCCAGGAAAACCAAGCAGAACTTCTGTTTTTTGGGCATCCTTTCCGGCTGACACAATATATGAATATGAAAACGTACGAGATCTGTGACTTTCAATATTGTTGGTTACTTGAATCGAGGGTTTGCATGTTCTCTATATTTCAATACAGTACAATGACTTGGATGAAAGAGAATATTTACAAATACGTAGTATGGCATCAAAACTGTGTCAACATTTTTTGCATAAAAAACATACGTCAGTCTCTCGATCTGCGCACCCAGACTCATGTCGCACTTTTGCAGACTGTTCGGGTTTTGACTCTGTTTGTTTCCTGGTCAGAGCCAATCCGAGGGAACTGTTACGGTTAACTGTGTCCCTTCGGAAGAATTTTAGTTCTTAGAGTCTAAATTTCCGACAAAATAACATATGATATCATTCCTTATGAAGCAAAGTGCTGACGATAAGAACACACACATTTGTTCACATTGTGAGGGCATCATACTCGTAACTCCGGCACTATGACATCAGAGCATCGATAGATGAGCCAGCTGTTATGATATAAATTAGGGCTATGTATTGCAACAATTACCTGGAGAGCATATATCCAGGGGAAAAAAATAAGCTATCTTTTGGCGGTTGAAGGTTGTTCACGGGAAATTATAATAAATGCTAATGTCTTCGTTTAAAAGGTCATTGTTGGACTGCAAACACCCCCAAGACGGCCGTTAAAAAAATATCTGTTTCTACAGCTGTGGTCCGTATTGGCCACAGCTGTACTCAGTTGCAAAACACTTTTTCACCACTTGTGGCAGTAATGCCAATATCAAACAAACCGAAGAAGTCTGGAGCTAAAGTCATAGAGAACTTTCTTAAGCGCAAAAATTATGACTCAAGTGCTGAAGCTGTATTTTCTTTTGCACTTAAATTTATTTAGAAAACATATATATTATTTATTTTTTATTTAGTTAGAATTGAATGATTTTAGCACTGTGTGTTTGTATGTACATGTATATTTCATGAGTCTTTTTTTTTTGCTATTTATTTTTGTAATCAGGCTGACCTAAGACTTAAAAATAACCTTTGTGATTAACACATGCTTCCATATCATTTGACAAGGTATATCCTCGTAAATGTAAGTATGTTGTATATAATTATAGAATAAGATAAAATCAAGATTACTAATTCAGTGTTTTTATATGAGTGGTACACGGGCCCTTGTCTGGTGGAAAAGTTGGGCCCTAAGGTCAAAAAAAGTAATAACATCAAGTGAAGTTACTGACAACTAGTGACCAGTCAGTATACACTACCACATATTACCATGTCAAAAATTTGACTGATCGTCGATTATGGGCCAAATCTAACCAATCAGATTCGACTATGAACATCTTCAGTCAAAGACAGCCCTAATAAATACATTATTGTACATTTATGAAAAGTATGGAAGCTACAGATTGGTTCTATATGCCAGCGTTGTCTGGGCTAGTCAAAACACACTTATCAATAATACTATATTAATACAAATATTGAAACGTGCCTCGTTATCAACAGATTATTCAATCTTTGGGCGGGAAAGACCTCTTGTCGCCCCCTGAATCTACATTTTCACTGTGATAATGTGTGTATTGCCACATTATTTCCCACCCCAACACATATATTACCGTATTTTCCCGACTATAAGGCGCACTTAAAATAATTTTTCTCAAAACTCGACAGTGCACCTAATGTACGGAATAATTCTGGTTTTGCTCACCAACCTCGAAGCAATTTTCTTTAGTACATGGTGTAATGATATGTGTGACCAGTAGATGGCAGTCAAACATAAGAGATATGTGGTAAGAGGTATGATGGCAATATCACTCAAGTAAACAACACCAACATTTTATATGTTCCATTGAAAATATAGAACATTACACACGGCGCTCAAAAATCCATCAAAATGTTTTAGTACGACTTTGGTAAGCTATGAAGCTATGGATTGTCGGCGCATTAAACATACGAGTATTTTTATGGTGTGTGTATAAGGTAAGACATATTTTCTGGCGTTTTGTTTTGCAATACTATGCAAAAGCAACTTTTCTTATTTTCTGGTACCTGCTGATCTGTTTATGGGCTCTTCATGAATATCTAAAAATTGTGCGCATCCACCTTTGTAGTCCGTACCTACGACATAGTCAATAAGCTTCTTATTTTTCTCTATCTTTTTGTTATGGGACATTCATCCTCCGCTGTTGCCATTTCTAATAAAAAGTAGTGTAAAGTTATTACTTATATCTGTCAGTAAACTCGCCATGAAAGCGCTAAAACATACCGGTGTAGTGAGTTTACATTATTCACCCAAGGAACTTTAGTTATTAGAGAGTTCCGGTCGGACGTTTTTTCACGGGACACATTTCCGGCCTTGTTGTTGTTTCCGGATGAGGAGATGCTGCTCTGTTATTGATTGAAGTAAAGTCTGAATATCATTAAAACAGTTAGCTCCATCTTTTGACACTTCTTCCACTCCCGTCCTTGCACGCTACACCGCTACAACAAAGATGACGGGGAGAAAACGCTGCCGAAGGTGAGCCACGTAAATAAGACCGCCCACAAAACTGTCAGAAAGCGGCTTGAAGATGATCTATAAAACATAATCTATGCAACATTTTGACCAAAGAATCATCATTACATGTTATGTAGACCACAAGGAAGTGTTTTACATTTAGAAAGAAAAAAAAAACATAACTCCTTTAATGCACCTTATAATAAGACGCGCCTTATATATGAAAACAGATCGAAAATAGACCATTCATCGGGAGTGCGCCTTATAATCCGGTGTGCCCTATGGTCCGGAAAAGACGGTACCCACAGGTAGATGCAAATACATAAAGTTAATGATGTTACAAATGAGGTCTACTGTATGTGTCCTCTGATCTGGAGCTTAACCAGATAGCTCCAGGCTTTAATTAAGTAACTTATTTTTCCATACTTTTTTTTTTTCGTTTTTTGTTTTTTGTTTATTAAACAAAACCACGCTGCAGTGGATCAAGCTTGAGGGGTTTAACATTCACAGTCAGGGGACACAGGGGGAAGAAAAACACTTCTGAAGCTTCTTGACAATTTAAAGGTATGTAGCTGGATTGTTGTGTGTGTGTGTGTGTGTGTGTGTGTGTGTGTGTGTGTGTGTGTGTGTGTGTGTGTGTGTGTGTGTGTGTGTGTGTGTGTGTGTGTGTGTGTGTGTGTGTGTGTGTTGTTGGGGAGTGGGGGTGCAATACATTTAGACAAGGCCTAAGAGACTAAAGGGATAAATTGCTCATTTCTAAATGTCTTTGAAGAAAATCTATCCACAATCCACTTGTGTAGTTAACAATGTCAGACATATTATTATTAAATCCACCCCTTGGGTCTCCAACTGCCTGATCAGTCCGCTGAGGTACATGTGTGTGTGTGTGTGTGTGTGTGTGTGTGTGTGTGTGTGTGTGTGTGTGTGTGTGTGTGTGTGTGTGTGTGTGTGTGTGTGTTCTGCCCTTCTTGAGACATCGACAAGGAAAAGTACCTTCCATATGAGGACCAGTGAACAAGTTAGGACATAAATCATGGTCCCATTGCATCTTAAAGAGAATGTCTAATTGGCACCCCTGGTGGTAAAATCTATCAAAATGAGGGTGGTGCCAAAAAGGAGGGATTTTTCAAATTGACTGTGTGTCGGTTTTAAAAGTGCTCGGCCTCTGGCCAACATATGAAATAACAAGTGCGTGTAAGAAATTGAAATGTGCCTCCTTTAGCCTAAATTAATTAAAAAATTAAATAAATAAACATGTATATAGAGACATACTGTAATAACTGTTATTTAGTAAAATTCCAACTTTTATCATAATATTGCACAAATGTTCAGTTTTTCTTGTAAAATTTTGACTTGCGTTGAGTAAAATTATGACTTTTATTATAATACTGGCAAAAAAAAAATATTGTTTTTCTTGTTAAATTGTGACCTTTTCCTTGTGAAATTCCAACAAATGTTTCACAACAAGCTTTTTTCTATTTGCATAGTATGTACTGTATATATTATTAATGTTGTAAATACAAATCTTTATATACCTAGAAAGGGTGGTCCTAAAGAGGTAGGCATTTTTCGGAGGTCTCAGGAAGGTAACAAATACAAGAATGTGTGTGTGTGTGTGTGCGTGTGTGTGTGTGTGTGTGTGTGTGTGTGTGTGTGTGTGTGTGTGTGTGTGTGTGTGTGTGTGTGTGTGTGTGTGTGTGTTTCTACCCTTCTTAAGACATCAACAAGGAAAAGTACCTTGCATATGAGGACCAGTGAACAAGTTAGGACATAAATCATGGTCCCAATACGGAAAACCATTGCATGTATTTATCAAAATGAGGGTGGTCCCAAAAAGGAAGGATTTATCAAATTGACTGTGTGTCGGTTTTAAAAGTGCTCCCCCTCTGGCCAACATATGAAATAACAAGTGTGTGTAAGAAATTTAAATGCGCCCCCTTTGGCCAAAATTAATTAAAAAATTAAATAAATAAAAATGTATATAGAGACATACTGTAATAACGTGAAATAAATAATGAAGATTAAAAACCAATTACACACAAAAAATTAACTGAATGCAGTCTTTTTCTCACAATGTGTCGACTTTTTTCTTATAAAATTGGGAACAATTTCTCATATTCTTTCTGTCTCTGTAATATTGCAAACATTTTTCGTAAAATTATTACTTTTTTATTATTATTATTATTGTATTATTATTATTATTTTGCAAAATGATGACATTCGTCATTTTAAAATTCTGACTTTTATCACAATATTGCTAAATTTTTCTGTTGTTCTTGTAAAATAGTGACATTTATGACTTTTGTCATAATTTTGCCAATTAAAATTACGGTTATTATTATAATATTGCCAAAATTTTAATGTTTTCTTTTAAAATTGTGACTTTTGTCGATTAAAATTACGACTCTTTTCATGAAATCGGCAACATTTTAAAATTGCGACTGTTATTTAGTAAAATTCCAACTTTTATCATAATATTGCACAAATGTTCAGTTTTTCTTGTAAAATTTTGACTTGCGTTGAGTAAAATTATGACTTTTATTATAATACTGGCAAAAAAAAATTCTTGTTTTTCTTGTTAAATTGTGACCTTTTCCTTGTGAAATTCCAACTAATTTTTCACAACAAGCTTTTTTCTATTTGCATAGTATGTACTGTATATATTATTAATGTTGTAAATACAAATCTTTATATACCTAGAAAGGGTGGTCCTAAAGAGGTAGGCATTTTTTGGAGGTCTCAGGAAGGTAACAAATACAAGAATGTGTGTGTGTGTGTGTGTGTGTGTGTGGGTGTGTGTGTGTGTGTGTGTGTGTGTGTGTGTGTGTGTGTGTGTGTGTGTGTGTGTGTGTGTGTGTGTGTGTGTGGGTGTGTTTCTACCCTTCTTAAGACATCAACAAGGAAAAGTACCTTGCATATGAGGACCAGTGAACAAGTTAGGACATAAATCATGGTCCCAATACGGAAAACCATTGCATGTATTTATCAAAATGAGGGTGGTCCCAAAAAGGAGGGATTTATCAAATTGACTGTGTGTCGGTTTTAAAAGTGCTCCCCCTCTGGCCAACATATGAAATAACAAGTGCGTGTAAAAAATTGAAATGTGCCTCCTTTGGCCAAAATTAATTAAAAAAATTAAATAAATAAAAATGTATATAGAGACATACTGTAATAACGTGAAATAAATAATGAAGATTAAAAATCAATTACAAAGAAAAAAATTAACTTAAAGCAGTCTTTTTCTCACAATGTGTCGACTTTTTTCTTATAAAATTGGGAACAATTTCTCATATTCTTTCTGTTTCTGTAATATTGCAATATTTTCTCAAAATATTATTACTTTTTTATTTATTTTTTTTATCAATTTTTTTGCAAAATGATGACATTTGTCATTTAAAATTCAGATTTTTATATAACAATAATGCCATTTTTTCTGTTGTTCTTGTAAAACAGTGACATTTATGACTTGTCATAATTTTGCCAATTAAAATTCCGATTATTATTATAATATTGCCAAAATTTTAAAGTTGTTCTTATAAAAATGTGGCTTTTGTCGAGTAAAATTACGATTCTTTTCATAAAATCGTCAACATTTTAAAATTGCGACTGTTATTGAGTAAAATTCCAACTTTTATCATAATATTGCACAAATGTTCAGTTTTTCTTGTAAAATTTTGACTTGCGTTGAGTAAAATTACGACTTTTATTATAATACTGGCAAAAAAAAATTATAGTTTTTTCTTGTTAAATTGTGACCTTTTCCATGTGAAATTCCAACTAATTTTTCACAACAAGCTTCTATTTGCATAGTATGTACTGTATATATTATTAATGTTGTAAATACAAATCTTTATATATCTAGAAAGGGTGGTCCTAAAGAGGTAGGCATTTTTCGGAGGTCTCAGGAAGGTAACAAATACACGAATGTGTGTGTGTGTGTGTGTGTGTGTGTGTGTGTGTGTGTGTGTGTGTGTGTGTGTGTGTGTGTGTGTGTGTGTGTGTGTGTGTGTGTGTGTGTGTGTGTGTGTGTGTGCGTGTGTGTGTCTACCCTTCTTAAGACATCAACAAGGAAAAGTACCTTGCATATGAGGACCAGTGAACAAGTTAGGACATAAATCATGGTCCCAATACGGAAAACCATTGCATCTGTTTATCAAAATGAGGGTGGTCCCAAAAAGGAGGGATTTTTCAAATTGACTGTGTGTCGGTTTTAAAAGTGCTCCCCCTCTGGCCAACATATGAAATAACAAGTGTGTGTAAGAAATTAAAATGCGCCCCCTTTGGCCAAAATTAATAAAAAAAATTAAATAAATAAAAATGTATATAGAGACATACTGTAATAACGTGAAGTAAATAATGAAGATTAAAAACCAATTACAAACAAAAATTTAACTAAAAGCAGTCTTTTTCTCACAATGTGTCGACTTTTTTCTTATGAAATTGGGAACAATTTCTCATATTCTTTCCGTTTCTGTAATATTGCAATATTTTCTCGTAAAATTATTACTTTTTTTTAATTATTATTATTATTGTATTATTAATTTTTTTGCAAAATGATGACATTTGTCATTTAAAATTCTGACTTTTATCACAATATTGCCAATTTTTTCTGTTGTTATTGTAACACAGTGACATTTATGACTTTTGTCATAATTTTGCCAACTAAAATTCAGATTATTATTATAATATTGCCAAAATTGTAAAGTTTTCTTATAAAATTGTGATTTGAGTAAAATTACGACTCTTTTCAGGAAATTGCCATAATTTTAAAATTGCGGCTGTTATTAAGTAAAATTCCAACTTTTATCATAATATTGCACAAATGTTCAGTTTTTCTTGTAAAAGTTTGACTTGCGTTGAGTAAAATTACGACTTTTATTATAATACTGTTTTTTCTTGTTAAATTGTGACCTTTTCCTTGTAAAATTCCAACTCATTTTTCACAAAAAGCTTTTTTATATTTGCACAGTATGTACTTTATATATTATTAATATTGTAAATATAAATCTTTATATATCTAGAAAGGGTGGTCCTAAAGAGGTAGGCATTTTTCGGCGGTCTCAGGAAGGTAGAAAATACAAGAATGTGTGTGTGTGTGTGTGCGTGTGTGTGTGTGTGTGTGTGTGTGTGTGTGTGTGTGTGTGTGTGTGTGTGTGTGTGAGTGTGTGTGTGTGTGTGTGTGTGTGTGTGTGTGTGTGTGTGTGTGTGTGTGTGTGTGTTAGCAAGTTGAGTGACAGCACCAGAGTTCACACTGAAAGAGAGCGACACCAGCAGTCAACGGGTTGTTCTTCTACCATCTTCGTCTCCTCTAATCCATCAGATATATGCACGGCTTGTCTGGCGGAAAAGAGAGACAATGTCCGGCTCATTCGTCTCATTTGACCCCAATCAACCTCTTCACCTCTCGTTTCATGTGCGGGAATAAGAGCAAGGCAAAGCCACGCTTTAATGGCTTTAGTTTATTTGTTTCAGACGTTACACTCTGCAACGTTATAGTCACACAATTCAACGTGTCTGATAAAGAGTAAACAATTGTTGAATACCGATTCTTGTCATTAAAATTGGTTGGTTTGTTAGCTGACAGAAGATTCTAGTCGCTAACTTTGTGCAGGTGTTAATAGCCCTCAATTGCGGCCAATAAACTACATTTTAAAGTTGTATTATCACTGGAGGACAATGCTAAGCATGTTACACACCGAGAAAGAGCAGTTGTTGTGTAAATCGTAAATAAAAACAAAATACAATGATTTGCAAACCCTTTTCAACCTATATTCCATTGAATAGACTGCAAAGACAAGATACTTAACGTTCGAACTGGAAAACTTTTTTTGCAAATATTAGCTCATTTGGAATTTGATGCCTGCAAAAAAGCTGGCACAAGTGGCAAAAAAGACTGAGAAAGTTGAGGAACACTCATCAAACACTTATGGTCTAACGAGTCCACATTTCAAATTGTTTTTGGAAACTGTGGACGCCGTGTCCTCCGGACCAAAGAGGAAAAGGACCATCCGGATTGTTATAGGCGCAAAGTTCAAAAGCCAGCATCTGTGATGGTATGGGGGTGTATTAGTGCCCAAGGCATGGGTAACTTACACATCTGTGAAGGCACCATTAATGCTGAAAGGCACATACAGGTTTTGGAGCAACATATGTTGCCATCCAAGCAACGTTATCATGGACGCCCCTGCTTATTTCAGCAAGACAATGCCAAGCCACGTGTTACAACAGCGTGGCTTCATAGTAAAAGAGTGCGGGTACTAGACTGGCCTGCCTGTAGTCCGGACCTGTCTCCTATTAAAAATGTGTGGCGCATTATGAAGTGTAAAATACCACAACGGAGATCCCGGACTGTTGAACAACTTAAGTTTTTGAGTCGCGGGTGCAGTCCAAAGACCTTGGGGCGGCGTGGCTCAATTGGTAGAGCGGCCGTGCAAGCAACTTGTGGGTTTCAGATTCGATTACCGCTTCCGCCATCCTCGTCACTGACGTTGTGTCCTTGGGCAAGACACTCGACCCACCTGCTTTCTAGTGTGACTCACACTGGTTTAGATGTGGATAATGACTTTCACTTTGTAAAGAGATTTGAGTCACTAGAGAAAAAATGCTGTATAAATGCAATTCGCTTCACTTTTCACCTTCTGCTCACACACCGCCTGCCTTCTCTGCAGCCCGGGATCAGGCCAACAATGCCAAGCTGTAACCTTGACGGATAATTTTTTTTTTTTTTAAACAGGTTACAAAATTTCACATATGTCCTGAAATTGTCTTTTTTAATATTGATTCTTTAAAAAAGCAATAATAATAATAGTAGATTTTTGCAAATTATTAATTGATTTAGGATGGGAATTATAAAAAAAAAAAAAATAGTAATTTTTTGAGCGCACCTATATCCAAGGATCTGTACTGTAACAACAGCATACTTGAGTATGTGCTACACACACACGCACATCCAAACTGGAATAGCTGAGGTCAAAACCATTTCTATAAGAAATACTTTTCCATGAAACAGGAAACGTTGCACATGTGTGGGTTTTAAAATATGTATAAACCTGTGCGAGCGTGCAAAGTCTGACGCGGGCTGCGGTGAAAACAACCGACTTTGCTTTCTCGTCTATGAGCCGTGACTAAAAAGGGCTTCAAAGTCAAGGGGGTGGGCGGTCTGCTGCTATATTGGACAATAAAGGGCCCGGCGGTCAAACACAATTTAGAGATGAAAAGCCGAAAACGGAGACTTCCTCATGATGAGTCATTTGTTACACAAACGGGGGAGAAAGTGAGAAAGCGAGGTGGTGCGGACTCAAGAGAACAGCAGCGGTTTGTTTGTGTACATCAGCTCTGGCCGGCTAATTAATCGTCGCCTCTGAGCGGAGAAATATGTCTGACTTGTGTACCCTAGTTCAGTGTTTTTCAACCACTGTGCCGCGGCACACTAGTGCACCGTGAGATACAGTCTGGTGTGCCGTGGGAGATAATGCCAGTTTCACCTATTTGGGTTCAAAATACTTTTTTGCAAACCAGTGCCGTATTTTTCGGAGTATAAGTCGCACCTGCCGAAAATGCATAATAAAGAAGGAAAAAAACATATATAAGTCGTACTGGAGCCGGCCAAACTATGAAAAAAACTGCGACTTATAGTCCGAAAAATACGGTAATTATAATCTGCAAATAATGTGCCGTTGTTGAGTGTCGGTGCTGTCTAGAGCTCGGCAGAGTAACCGTGTTATACTATACCATATCAGTAGGTGGAAGCCCGTCAATCAATCAATCAATCAAGTTTTGAGCGACTTGTTTTCATAGAGCTTGTTGCGTGTATCTCTCCTGCCATCCAACACTATCTCTGCGTGGGAACTTGTAGAGGTTGCCCTCTAGTGGGTTCTTCAGAGCACCACACACTGCCAGGAGAGCCAGGAATTCCGGGTATAACACTGTTTTATTTTCATAGCATAGTGCAAAGTTTTTACTTTCCAGCAAACTGTCTTTCTCTCCTGCGTCCGCTCAGCAGCACCTCCAACTACTCGTCTCATCACGGCTGCTGCTAATAAAGGCGACAGGTGATTAGATAACAAGGCCCACCTGGGCCATCTACACACCTGTCGCTGTCTTCGAGGCCGGTCCTGGCACACCCCCGTTCCGCGGCAGGCCTGCAGGCCACGCCCCCCTCCACAGAACTATAAAATCGCTATTCATGTTGCACACGGACGCATTAGAGCGACGGACCGGAGAAGTCGAATGACAACAAGCGATCTGTATGTGTGTGCACCAAAGGCAATGCTCGACCATCCGGTTTGTTTAGTCAAGACGAGACAGAACACATTGAAACACGTCAAACACAGCATCTGCAGCTTATCAATATTTTCATGGATACATGTTTGTCGTTTGAACGTTTGTGGCTGAATTTTGCGGAGCCTGGTTGCAACTTGTGTTATGCAGACAAGTAACACATATTTTTAATGGTTTGTTTCTCTGATTTGGATTTCCGTTCTTTTCCCCTTTGCACTAACATTCGTAGTTCTGGTGGTTGCAGGGCAGGAAGTTGATGTGTGAGTGGCGCTCAAATGCTTATATCAACTCTCTAATTAAAACTTATTGTAAATGTTAAGCCACTACATTTTTCCTACGCTTTGAACCCTGCGGCTTATAAAATGGTGGCCAATATGAAAACAGTTTTCCTAAAACACATGCAAAGACATTGAAATGGTGTGGTATTGTTTGTGCGATGGGGTCATCTTTTGAACGAGTTAGCTCCCTGCAGGTGCTGCTGGGTGAATGTCCACAGTGTTTCCTGCTGCTTAAAGGTTTAAACCGGACGTACAAGTGCCGTTCCATCTTTTAATCGTCCATAGCGTTTCTACTCGTATGGATTCTTCATTCATCACTCCGAGTAACAATTGTAAGTTTTACAATATAACTAAAACAATTCATACTTACTAAACCGTCCCATGCGTGATGTCTTTTGGAGTGTCAATGAATATGTAAAAAAGCTGGCGTCGTTAGCATGAGCTAATATGCTAGCACGTTAACCGGTGTCTCTGTTAGTATTATTAACTTACAATAGCATTCTTTTTGTATCGTTTCAGTT
Source organism: Nerophis lumbriciformis (assembly GCF_033978685.3). Lineage (NCBI taxonomy): Eukaryota > Metazoa > Chordata > Actinopteri > Syngnathiformes > Syngnathidae > Nerophis > Nerophis lumbriciformis. The sequence continues at coordinate 16,924,048 of NC_084578.2, read as the reverse complement.
TCACAAATTCCTCAAAACTCACCAAAACGTCTACGTGGACTTATCGAGTCTGTTTAGCTGATTGAAGACCTAGCTTCCACAGCCAGTGGGTCCATGACGATGACTTCTGTTTTGTTTGATCAGCCGTTTTACTGCCGTGTTACAGACACTGTTTGGAAACAATTAAAGTATGTAAATAAACAAAATATTCTGTTTAAATAACTACTTTCACAACGTATATATCCGCAGCTTATAGTCCGATGCGGCTAATATATGAAATTATTATATTTTTTCTTCTAAAATTTAGTGGGTGCGTCTTATATATACTGGTGCATTCTATACTCCGGAAAAATTTGATAAGTCTGTTTCTTGTGTAGACAAAGCAGAAAAAACAATGTTATAAAATATATGAGAACGACTCCTTGCAGGGTGGGTTTTCCTGGAACCAACAGAATCTTCGTGAGCCCGAAGTACAGGGTTAAGCAAGACTTTATTTTTATGTTTTATTGTTCAGGGCTGTGTCGCCAGCGGCCTCCTTCTCGCTCGTGTGGGGTTTTGTTTCCCCCCCGTCATGGCCTCGGACACTGCTGATAAAGGAGACAGGTGATTAGATAACCAGCCCCAGCTGGGGAATCTACTCACCTGCCAGCTGGGCTTCGAAGCCGGGCCATACACACTCCCTTCCCGCAGGAGGCGCGCCGACCACGCCCCCCTCCACAGTATACCATCTCTTTATTGCTCAAACGACAACTCTGTTTTGAATAATACTGGAATTCCACCAGCAGTGGAAATGCTCATAAAAGCACAACAAAAAGCACCGGTTAAAGTATCACTGTACGTAGTCTTGTAAATTGTAACTTTTGTCTTGTTGTGCAGTACTAATTGTGCTAAATAATCATTTACAGAAGTGATTTGTATCCACAAAACCAAGGATTACCCGTGCCTGTAATTCGTGAGGATTACGGTGTTATGTGTGCAAAGCAGGTTAGAAAGTCATGAAGAAAAAATACCTTTTGATTGTATGCAATGACATCATAAAAACATCATATTCCTATTTCTTTCTATACAGATTATCAGTCATATCTGAGTCATTGCATGCTCACTATGTATTTACTGAATGTTTTCAATGCACCGAACTGACTTCCGCCTGGATGGACTATGTGACCTTTTCACATGGGGTTTATCAACTGGGCTTGTAAAAACTACCACAGAACTGTATTTATTGCATTTATTTTTAAGTGGGGGTGTCCAAACTTTAATAAGGAAAGAGCATTAAAGATGCCAAAAAATATTGTTATCCAAGATTTTGTGTTATAGGTGACAACGCAAATACTTGTTACTGTTATATATAATGTGTATACCCTATTAAAATCTCATTACATTTTTAGAACCTGTCGAGGGCACCCGGGCCGCACATTAAACACACCTCCTCTACAGTAACCATTTCAAGATAATTTGTGCGGCACACTGACTTGTACAGTGAGTGGTGCTTCAAAAACTTTGCTTACCGTATTTTCCGCGCTATAAATAAACGTGATATATACCGCACCTGTTAATTTTTTATTATTTTTTTCATTTTATTTTTATTGACATCCAGCATCAGGCATTCCTATCCATTACATCATATTCACATACATCATATATCTGTTGTCTGCCCTAAATGTCAAAATATTTTTTATACCAACCATAACAACCCCCCCCAAAAAAAAGAAACAGCAAAAAAAACCAAAGTAGTATCTACAAATACATCAAAAAAGAAATAATAATACATTCATAATAATAATAATCAGAAATAAAATTAAAAAAAATAAACAGATGCATATATATACATATATATGCAGACACAAATACATATGTATATATACATATTCATTTATATATATATATATATATATATATATATATATATATATATATATATATATATATATATATATATATATATATATATATATATATATATACATTCATACATATACACATAGGGAGTAATCTTTTTATTTTTATATTTACATTTTTTAATTTTTAATTTTTAATTTTTAATTTCTAATTTTAATTTTTTAATTTTTTATTTTTTATTTTTTATTTTAGAAAAATAAAATCATATATTAGCTGCACCAGACTAAAAGCCGCAGATATATATGCTGCAAAATGAGTTATTTAAACATAAATATTCTGTAAATGTTTATTTACATACCTTAATTGTTTACAAACGCCGTCCGTAACACGGCAGTAAAACGGCTGATCAAACAAAACAGAAGTCATTGTCATGGACCCACTAGCTGCATAAGCTAGCTCTCCAAGCAGCTAAATAGACTCAATAACTCCACAGTCACATTTTGGGGAATTTACTGAGGAAATTGTGAAACTAAAACAATACAATGCTAACAACATTATTACATTACGATAGCACGTACGCATGAAAACACTCCGACAGACTTCCCACAGTTTTACTTATATCGTAAAACGTACAAACATTGCTTGGAGAGAAGATTGAAGTATCCATATGAGTAAAAACGCAATGGCCTTTAGAAACACTTTTACTTCCGGTTGAAAACACAAAATGGAAGGACACTGCAGTGAACTCATCCAACAATAACACACCTTTGCAGTGTATTTGCTCGTTTAAAAAAAAAAAAATTTGCATCATGGCCGTCAGCAAAGAAAAATGCATAAATTAGCTGCACAGTTTTATAAGCCGCAGGGTTCAAAGTGTAGAAAAATTCCGGCTTATAGTCCGTAATTTACAGTACCAATTCTTATTTATTTATTTTGCATTTTGTTTCTGTACATACCAAAAATGTAGGAGTTTTTCTTAAAATATCTCGTAACAGTTTTTGAAATGCTGACCGTAATAAGGAGCACAGCACCCCAATTGTTGCCGAGATGCCCTTGCAAGCTCTATTCTCGTGTGGTTTTGGTTCATGCAAACTGCGTACTTGCATTTCAAAATATGGGAATTTTGTCTGGAAAATGGGGGGAAATAAGGGTTTTTCATTTTCATCACAAATAAGATGGACAAAGAAGGATAAAAACGCGATTTCCCAGGAAAAACAGGAATGTTGACAGGTTTAGATAATATCTTTGTCATAACGGGGGGGTTTTCGCAGCTTACTGCGAGGTTATACTTGAAGGTAGGAACATATTTATTAATTAATTAATCCTACACATGACAAAAGACAGGAACTAAAACAAAAGGAAAGCGTGCCGATTGCACGAGAGGCTAAGGAACATAAAACTTAACGCAGGAAACATACCTGTAGACGCTAACACTTAGCCTGAACTATGGACATAGAACAAACAAGACTTGCTGTGGCATGAAACAAATAACTAGCAAAAATTTGGAATCGGACATGGAACGAGCAGCATGAACTTAGCATGAAACAAGCATAAAACTGTGGCATGAAAAGAGCAATGACGCCAGCACGACTAACTGGCAAAGACAGGCTTAAATAATAGTCTCTTGATTAAAGCAGGTGCGTGTCCCAAACACATGAGGCAGGTGAAACTAATAAGTCGCCATGGTAACTAAACAAACAAGGGAGCGCAAACAGGAACTAAAAGAGTCCAAAACTAACAACAAATAACAAAAACATAATCCAGACCACAGATCATGACAGATCCCCCCTTAAGGACAGATTCCAGATGTCCAAAAACAACAAAAAATAACAAAAACATAATCCAGACCACAGATCATGACAATCTGTATTTATGAAGTACATTATTTTGGCCAGATTGTAAGGAAAATGCACAATTAAATGACAGTTGTCAAAGCAAGTGACTCAGGATTTTAGAATATGAGAATTTCAAGTTTTTGTGACCAAAACTGAAACTGAAACGATGCAAAAAGAATACCATTGTTAGTTAAGAATACTAACACAGACATTCGTAAATGTGTTAACATATTATGTAATGCTAACAACGCTAGCGTCGTTACATTACGATAGCACGTACAAATATGCATGAAAACACTCCTACAGACCTCACACAGTTTTAGTTACATTGTAAAACTTACAAACACTGCTTGGAGTGAAGATTGAAGAATCCTTATGAGTAGTTTGTCTGGAAAATGGGGGAAAAATAAGGGTTTTTCATTTTTATCACAAATAAGATGGACAAAGAAGGATAAAAAACAAGATTTCCCAGGAAAAACACGAATGTTGACAGATTTAGATAATATCTGTATTTATGGAGTACATCGATATGGCCACATTGTTAGGAAAATGCACAATAAAATGACAGTAGTCAAAGCAAGTGACTCGGGATGTAAGAATATGAGGATTTCATATCAAGGTTATAGTGACCAAAACACTGTGTATAGAGATACATACTGTGATTAACTGCTAGCCATTTGTCAGCCGGGGGACTAAAATAAATACAGTGTCAGCCAGACACTCTATACTTTTTTACGAAAATCCCACATCCCAACTGCCTCCCCTAATCACACATCACGGGTAGAAACTAGGATCAACGTTCCCTCTAAGGTGTGCGCCTGTGCAATTGCGCACTGCTCAAGCGTCCTCTGTGCACGGCAAATCTATGCCACGCACAAAATCAAATAAAAAAATAAGCGCATAACAATTTTCGACACACGGACACGACAGAGAAAACAGTTTTCGTCATCATTGTTAAAATATTGTAACGTCTGCCGAGACGCTTTGAGGACATGAATTCCATCGATCACTTTACTGAGCAAAACTCTTTATTGTCGGCCATAAACACATCACCAAAACATTAGTAAAAAAATGATATCTAGCAAAACTGGTCATTTTCTGCAGTACAAACCAGACCAAAAGCAACTTTGTTATATCAACAGCAGCCGCTCGCTCTTTCTCACTTGCGCCAACACATGCACATATGGCACTTAGCCAGTGATGCGTTTACAGCCACACAAAAAGTCGGACAACTCCAACACCATACATAAAGAGTCATTCCAGGTCGTTACACTATGATTTACCAATCAAATGTGTGCTTATTCTAGTGTCATTTATTAGGAATCTTAATTTATAAATATTAATCATGAAATGCTGTTTAGTATATTAAATAAATACTAATAAAAATATATTTTTTACAAACAGGAAGTTGCAGGAATGTACACATGATCCCCTGCTTACATCTCATTGTGCAACATGTGAATGTTTTAATGAGAACTAAATGCAAAGTCTGAAAGGGGTACAAATTATTTCCAAAGCAGGACCTCCACCCAGACAAACAATACAAGTACACAGCTCATGAAAAACAATATGTTTTGTTATTGTCATTGTAAGTGGGCCTAAACACTTATATTAGAAAATAACCTCATGGAAATGACTGCTGTCATTTGATTATAATAATAAGAGAATGTTGTCTGTCTATCTGTGTTGGCCCTGCGATGAGGTGGGGACTTGTCCAGGGTGTATGCCGCCTTCCTCCCGAATGCAGCTGAGATAGGCTCCAGCACCCCCCACGAACCCGAAAGGGACAAGCGGTAGAAAATGGATGGATGGATGGATGGAGATTTAACTTGTTATTTAGTCAGGTTTGGGACAGGTGTGCTGCTGGTGTAGCCACAGTGTGCACATCTGATGTTGCTCACATGGGCTCCACTGAATGCTCAGGGAGTTTTTCCATTTGCTCACACACATGAAAAATCACAGGGAACATTGACTAGGATAAGTCGCAATTTTGCGAAGAAAGAATGTCTCTGTTGTAATCTTTTAAGATAAAAAGTTGGTATAATAAAATAACACATTGGTAATAAATACCATAGTTCTGCAAACTGCACCTGTATTATTATTCCAGCAATATAGTCTTTCAATATTCTTGTACCTCAAAGTGTTTTTTTGTCTCTCCCATGTGGTTGTAATAATGTTGTGTAATGATTAGAAACAGAAGCGATTTACGATTATTACTCCACAATTTATACATACACACACGTGAGCTTCTTAGTGGGCATTCACTCACGGATCAATGATTTCTAAGAGTCACGTTAACCGCGAGGAGAGGTTAGAAGCACGGAAATGCCGGGTCCAAGGTCATTTGTTTATGCTCCTGCACCTACAGAAAAGGTTTGCATTGACTGAAGTGTTGTGTACAGACGTGGTCAGAGTCAGTTGGCTTTACAAAACAAGATGAAGCATCTCTTTCCAATCCAGCAATTATAACACAACATGTAAGAGTTAGAGGACAGTGAGCAAACAATTAGACTAATTGATAATGAAGGGACAAGCGGTAGAAAAGGGATGGATGGATGATAATGTATGCATCTGGGAATCTGCGATGTGGGTTGCGGCATAATTTAACTTATATACTGTATATATATATTTTTTATTTTTTGCTTTTGTCGTGTCTGGATCATGTTTTGTTTAAGTTATGTTCTGTTTGGGTTTTGGACTCTTTTTAGTTCCTGCCTTTTCACTTCCTTGTCTTGTTTCCATGGTTACCCATTAGTTTCACCTGTTCCACGTTTGGACTCACACACCTGTCACCAATCATGTCACTGTTATTTAAAGCCTGTCTTTTTCTGTTGGTCGGCCTGGTGACATTCACTCTGTTTACCTCTGCGCACTTCATGCCATGTCAAGTAAGTTTTTTCTATTCATGCCACAGTTAGCGACTTTTGTTCATGTCCATAGTTTTTTTGCCCACGTGCAAGTCTTTTGTTTCGTTAGTCAAGTTTGTACTTCCGCCTTGAGCGCGCTTTTTGTTCCTTTGTTAGTGTAAAATAAATAATGTCTTTACCTTCACGCCTTGCCCGCGCCAACTTTCATTTGCATTCCGGGAAAACAAACCCCAAAGTCCAAGTCTTGACAGCTTTGTTTTTGATTCATCAAAACACTTAAGACTAGTAAGACGGCATGGTTAGTGGACACATCTGACATGGTCAATCAATAATAAAGGAAATGGGATAAAACTGCTATAATGTGAAAAGGAGTTGGATTAAATAAGCTCTGCTTCTTCCTACTTCTTTTCGGACGTGCTGGAATGAAACAACTGGAAATATGTGATGAACGACATTGTGTCGTATCCATGTTCGATATAAACTATAACTGAACTGAACCAAACGCATTCAAAGAAGAAGGTGAACATATTTCTCCACATTCAAGATATATTAGAGTTTTTTCCAATTGCTAACACACTAAATTTTAAATTTTCACCAAGTTAACAAAGTCTACACACAGTAAGCAAAACCACTGTGCAGATAGACTCTGCTTCACAGTTTTTGCAAAATATTACACACAATGCTTTACACACACCGTCCCATCTTGCACACATGTAAGGATTGTGATACACACATCTTAACTGTGGAAGTCTCCAAGTGTGGTGGGTTCTTCTGATGCCGACAGATCTTCTTGAGCCCGGTATACAGGTTGGAGCAAGTCTTTTATTTGTCATACACAAGTATGGTTTGCTTTCCAGCAATATATATTCAAGACTTTTCAGTCCGGCGTGTCTCTGCTCTTGGCTCCAACTCCAACTCCAACACTGTGTCTCGGTCCGGCTGCTGCTAATAAAGGCGACAGGTGATTAGATAACCAGCCCCAGCTGGGCAATCTACTCACCTGCCGCTGGCTTCGAGGTCGGTCCTTAACATCTTGCACACATACAAGGATTGTAATACACACATCTTAACATCTTGCACACATATAAGGATTGTGATACACACATCTTAACATTTTGCTCACATACAAGGATTGTAATACACACATCTTAACATCTTGCACACATATAAGGATTGTGATACACACATCTCAACATCTTGCACACATATAAGGATTGTGATACACACGTTTTCACACTTTACACACACACTAGGATTGTGATACACACATCTTTATCTCCAGATTTGTTTTCAAACCTTTTTATTGGTCTCACATTTTAATTTGTACTGCATGTCATTGTTGACTTGTGTGATATGTTACTTTACCTGACTGTGGTAAAAAATAAATATTTACAGTTTGCAGCATCATTGTTGAGCAGTTCTTGAAAAGATGACAGTATATTTTTACTTTCTCTTTAGGTCCTTACGTATAGGCCCACTTCAAAGTAAACAATGACGATTGCTATGGATTTGCCAATATATTTTGTCAAGTTACAGTAATCATTCATCCCATATGCTAAAAAGGTGGGGCAAAATGCCCCAAACATGTGATTTCTTATAGTAAAATAGGGTTTTTTACAAATGTGTTTTGTATTTATCACTGTTCTGGGTAACTCACTCCAATAGTGTCTTATCATTTGAAGTCTGTGTGAGTGAGATGACAATAAAACTGCATATTTTAACATGTTTTTCATTTGACAGCAATTATGTTGATTTATTTCTAAATTAGAATAAAGCCAGGGACTTTTTTTCTGCAACACTGACAACAATTTCCACTCAATAGTTTTATATTTAAAGAACAGCTTTGGCATTTGACCATCTTCACGCATTCCCCTGTTCTTCTCTCTTCACAGTGACTCAGTGTATGTCAGCACTTGGTTGTGGACCCCATTATGAATACGCCATAGAAGAGTTCTGTCTGGCCAAATTCAGACTGGACATGCAAGAGCTTGATCAGAAAAACTGGTGCAGCTGGGAGGACACCGTCGAGTGAGTACAGCCAACCCAACATTTACATGTAGACAAGCACCATAATGTGACCTTAACATGCAATATTTGCATGAGACTTTGAACAGGCAGTTTCACCTTTCAGTTTAGTGGATTGAGGCAAGTTAACGCTTCATTATGCTACAGCGTCATCCAGCGTTTTGATCTTGTTTGAGTTCTTTTGCAAGTGGCTGAGCATGTGACTTGCCAAAACTCTGAGGCAGTGTTTTCTTGGCAGTGAGCAACTCTATTCTCCTTCACTAGCTATGTAGCTCTCTGTACGAGTAAACAATGGCAACTGAAGGCACGTCCAGACAGTTAAAGCTGAAACATCAGTCACTTTTATATAGAACAGTTCAAATAGGGCTTGAAGGTTGAACCTGATGCATTGTTGGTTGGCAAAGTTTTTGTTTACATTGCTGTACTCAACCAGCGGTATTGTGAGAGAGAGCAACAAACTGGATTAAAATGGATTGTACGAAATAAAAAAAACCTTGGGATTGAATTATAACAAGCTGGACCCTGTTCCAAAGGCCTGCCACAAAAAATAAGTATAATTGGTGGAATTGATCCATATGAGCACTTCCTATGGAGAAGACATGAGCAAGCTGCCAAACTTGTCCTGTATCTCGGCCGTCAACGGAATCAGTTTTTATAAAAGGCTCACGAACAAACCAACGTTGGGTTTGTGCAAGACTTTGGAATTTAACATCAGAAAGAGAAGACTGTCGTCCTGTCAGAGGTAAGTCAACAGGACTTGTCACTCACTACATTTCCTAAACAGTTTGGCTCTAAAGAAGCATCCTACGACTTATGGAAACACCTTAATCGGATCATGTTTGGCTTTTGAGAAACTGGACTGACACACCTAGATTATACGATTGAAGACCAGATCTCTCGAGTGGGAGTAGGCTGCCAGAGTGGACCCTTCGTATCGCACATATCGAAATGCGGCGTCAGTAAAGGCTCACGAACTAACCAACTTTGGGTTTGTGCAAGACCTCGGAATTTTACATCAGAAAGAGAAGACTGTCATCCTGTCAGAGGTAAACAGGACTTGTCACTCACTACATTTCCTAAACAGTTTGGCTCTAAAGAAGCATCCTACAACTCATGGAAACACCTTAATCGGATCATGTTTGGCTTTTGAGAAACTGGACTGACACACCTAGATTATGCGATTGAAGACCAGATCTCTCAAGTGGGTGTGAGCTGCCAGAGTGGACCCTTCGTATCGCACATTTCGAAATGCGACGTCAGTAAAGGCTCACAAACAAACCAACGTTGGGTTTGTGCAAGACCTCGGAATTTAACATCAGAAAGAAAAGACTGTCGTCCTCTCAGAGGTAAGTCAACAGGACTTGTCACTCACTACATTTCCTAAACAGTTTGGCTCTAAAGAAGCATCCTACAACTCATGGAAACACCTTAATAGGATCATGTTAGGCTTTTGAGAAACTGGACTGACACACCTAGATTATGCGATTGAAGACCGGATCTCTCAAGTGGGTGTGAGCTGCCAGAGTGGACCCTTCGTATCGCACATTTCGAAATGCGACGTCAGTAAAGGCTCACAAACAAACCAACGTTGGGTTTGTGCAAGACCTCGGAATTTAACATCAGAAAGAAAAGACTGTCGTCCTCTCAGAGGTAAGTCAACAGGACTTGTCACTCACTACATTTCCTAAACAGTTTGGCTCTAAAGAAGCATCCTACAACTCATGGAAACACCTTAATAGGATCATGTTAGGCTTTTGAGAAACTGGACTGACACACCTAGATTATGCGATTGAAGACCGGATCTCTCAAGTGGGTGTGGGCTGCCAGAGTGGACCCTTTGTATCGCACATTTCGAAATGCGACGTCAGTAAAGGTTCACGGACGAACCAACTTTGGCTTTGCGCAAGACTTCGGAATTTTACATCAGAAAGAGAAGACTGTCGCCTGTCAGAGGTAAGTCAACAGGACTTGTCACTCACTACATTTCCTAAACAGTTTGGCTCTAAAGAAGCATCCTACAACTCATGGAAACACCTTAATCGGATCATGTTTGGCTTTTGAGAAATTGGACTGACACACCTAGATTATGCGATTGAAGACCAGATCTCTCGAGTGGGTGTGGGCTGCCAGAGTGGACCCTTCATATCGCACATTTCGAAATGCGAAGTCAGTAAAGGCTCAACAACAAACCAACTTTGGGTTTGTGCAAAAACTCGGAATTTTACATCAGAAAGAGAAGACTGTCATCCTGTTAGAGGTAAATCAACAGAACTTGTCACTTACTACATTTCCTAAACAGTTTGGCTCTAAAGAACCATCCTACAACTCATAGAAACACCTTAATCTGATCATGTTTGGCTTTTGAGAAACTGGACTGACATACCTAGATTATGCGATTGAAGACCAGACCTATCGAGTGGGTGTGGGCTGCCAGAGTGGAACCTTCATATCGCACATTTAGAAATGCGAAGTCAGTATAGGCTCAACAACAAACCAACTTTAGGTTTGTGCAAGAGCTCGGAAATTTACATCAGAAAGAGAAGACTGTCATCCTGTTAGAGGTAAATCAACAGGACTTGTCACTTACTACATTTCCTAAACAGTTTGGCTCTAAAGAAGTATCCTACAACTCATAGAAACACTTTAATCTGATCATGTTTGGCTTTTGAGAAACTGGACTGACATACCTAGATTATGCGATTGAAGACCAGACCTATCGAGTGGGTGTGGGCTGCCAGAATGGAACCTTCATATCGCACATTTCGAAATGCGAAGTCAGTATAGGCTCAACAACAAACCAACTTTAGGTTTGTGCAAGAGCTCGGAAATTTACATCAGAAAGAGAAGACTGTCGTCCTGTCAGAGGTGTGTCAACAGGACTTGTCACTCACTATATTTCTTAAACAGTTTGGCTCTAAAGAAGCATTCGACAACTCATGGAAACACCTTAATCTGATCATGTTTGGCTTTTGAGAAACTGGACTGACACACCTAGATTAAGCGATTGAAGACCAGACCTCTTGAGTGGGTGTGGCCTGCCAGAGTGGACCCTTCATATCGCACATTTTGAAATGCGGAGTCAGTATAGGCTCAACAACAAACCAACTTTAGGTTTGTGCAAGAGCTCGGAAATTTACATCAGAAAGAGAAGACTGTCGTCCTGTCAGAGGTGTGTCAACAGGACTTGTCACTCACAACATTTCTTAAACAGTTTGGCCCTAAAGAAGCATCCTACAACTCATAGAAACACCTTAAACTGATCATGTTTGGCTTTTGAGAAACTGGACTAACACATCAAGATTATGCGATTGAAGACCAGATCCCTCGAGTGGGTGTTGGCTGCCAGAGTGGACCCTATATGACACTATTTCCACATTCACCCATTCATACACATATTCACACTCTGATGGCGGGAGCTGCCATGCAAGGCCCGGAAGACAGGGATCGAGCCAGGAACCCTCAGGTTGCTGGCACGGCCGCTCTACCAACCAAGCCCCACAACAACTGTCCACAACAACAACAGCATCCTTCATCTGGAACAGCATTGGCCGGGTCACGAACGGTCTTTTCTTTCCAATTTAAAACGGCTTCCATCAATCCTCAGAGCTTTATGAAGGAACTCTGAGACATTTGAAAGTTTTGCTCCCATGATTCTTCGTCCAAAAATTCCTTCGAAACAACTCTCTCCAGCCAGTATTTCTTTGCTTCGAACCTGCATCTGCTCCGAGACCTTCTTGGTAGTAGTGTCATGTTCGTGCCGCAATCCAAGATCATTTCTTGATGCTGTCTGCTATTTAACATCAGCGTAGCCATTGGATACGTAATATGTGTAATCTGTGCCAATATTAAAGCGGACATCAGGTACAACAAGAGCTTTGCTGTTGACTTGTAAGAAGCTGCAAAGATGCCTTGTTTTGCAATATATTAATTTGCGCTAAAAGGAAATGTGTACGGGAGGCACACAGTGTATGACCAATAGATGCATTAGAGAGAGTGCATGGACTCTGGGACGTCACTTATAGGTGTGAAAATACAAAAAAAAAAAACTATTTGTGAAATCTAAATGTAGTGCATGGAAATACACTTTGCATAAATGTGTGAAATATTCAAAGCCTTCTCAGTATTTGATCTATGAATAGGAGTATTGCTTTTTTCCCAAATACTGTGCGTTGTTTGTAACCTGCAGATAGCTTACCTTTGGCCTAGCTAACATCCTACTAAATGCTACAGAATAATTACAGTGTGAAAATGCAGAAAACACACCAACATGTACCGGGTGATGGCGTTAAAAGTGATGTTGAATCATCTCACGGCTGCTATGCTATCCAGGCCATACTTGCCAACCTTGAGACCTCCGATTTCGGGAGGTGTGTGTGTGTGTGTGTGTGTGTGTGTGTGGGGGGGGGGGGGGGGGGGGGCGTGGTTAAGAGGGGAGCAGTATATTTACAGCTAGAATTCACCAAGTATATATAAGAAATACTTGACTTTCAGTGAATTCTAGCTATATATATATATATATATATATATACATATTTATTTTATTATATATATATATATATATATATATATATATATATATATATATATATATATATATATATATATATATATATATATATATATATATATATATATAAATAAGAGAAATACTTGAATTTCAGTGTTCATTTATTTTCACAATTACACACACATAACACTCATCTACTCATTGTTGAGTTAAGGGTTGAATTGTCCATCCTTGTTCTATTCTCTGTCACTATTTTTCTAACCATGCTGAACACCCTCTCTGATGATGCATTCTGCTTCGTCTCCTTGTTGTGTGCGCAGTTGTGCACTGCACTCTCTAAAAGCCATAGATGTTATTGTCACATATGCATGTACAGTAGATGGCAGTATTGTCCTGTTTAAGAGTGTCACAACATTGCTGTTTACGGCAGACGAACTGCTTTACGGTAAACGAAAACGTGACTGCTGTTGTTGTGTGTTGTTGCCGCGCTGGGAGGACGTTAATGAAACTGCACGTTTGCACTATGTTTTGAACTTGTTAAAGTTAAAGTACCACTGATAGTCACACACACACTACGTGTGGTGAAATTACTCTCTGCATTCGACCCATCCCCTTGTTCCACCCCCTGGGAGGTGAGGGGAGCAGTGAGCCGCAGCAGTGGCCGCGCTCAGGAATCATTTTGGTGATTTAACCCCCAATTCCAACCCATAATGCTGAGTGCCAAGCAGGGAGGTAATGGGTCCCATTTTTATAGTCTTTGCTATGACTCGGCCGAGGTTTGAACTCACGACCTACTGATCTCTAACACTCTAACCACAAGACCAGTGAGAAGGTTAAAGAAAAGAACACAACTTTAGAACAGATTCCTGCATTCAGCCATGTAAATAAGCTATTCAGACACCAGCAAGAACCACAATGCATTGCGTTTATTACGTCACACTTTCGAACCCTATTGTAAAGCAAACATCGCAATAAGAAAAACTATGTAAATTTGATTAATGAATTCCAGTTTCGACAAAACGTCCATATTTTACTAGAAGTTTGTACAAAATATAAAGCGCTGTAGGGTACTGTATATCAAACAAACATGGCAAGGGTGTTAGGGATCAACATTCTATTAATTAACAAAGCCAAAATAACAACTAGCTGAACTGCCCTCTTTGTATGCAGCCGCCCTGCCTACACGTACACACTGTCACTAGCCCTGTGGTGCACTCATTTTCAAATCACAATACAGTGGAACCTCGAACCATTGAATTTACGAACTTAATTAGTTCTCGAACGGAGTTTGTAAATCAACACGTTTGTAAACAATGTAAATGTGAATAATGGATTACAGCCTTGACAAAAGTCTATATTTTACACAACACAATATAAAGTGCTATACAGTACTGCATATCAAACAAACATAACAAGGGGGTAATGGATCAACTTTCTCTTTATTAACACGTTGAACTGTGCTGAATGCGCTGCTCTGCTCTCCAAAGCGTTACCCTACTTCTTTCCACGCTGTCCAGTCCGTTGAGTTTTTGGGACTCATATTGAGTCAAATGGACAAAACTTGTCAAAAGATGAAAAAACACAGTCAAAGTGACGTGGAGTGCTCTGCCTCCTCACTAAAACACTCTGCTCTGAGACATGTTTCGCACACGGCGGCACATTCAGCTTGATCCAAAAGTTAGAAAATCCAAAAGTTTGCAAAAAAAAGGGGGTTTGTAAATCGAGGTTCCATTGTACTCCTTAATAGTAACAGCCAGCTTGCTACACCCATTAGGTAAACAAAATAAGTAAGTAAAGGAGGAGGAAAGTGTCGACAACGCTGTGGATACTTCCTGAATGTTTCAAACCACACATAACTTGTTCTTTGCATTCTTTGATATTGAGCGAGCAAAACTAGAACATTGTAGACTGTAAAAAAAGGCAAAATAACACCTAAAAAGCACACAACTAAAACATTTGAATAGTCGATAACGACAGTACTGCTGTGCTGACTGACTGGGCACCGGAGAGCAATCAGCCCGCCCACAATGGGTGGATGAAATGTTTGTACACTGAGACACGATTTGTACACCAAAACATATGTGTATTCGGGCTGTGGTTTGTAAATCAAAACAATTGTACAATGAGGGGTTTGTAAATCAAAAGTCAAAAGTTTACATACACTTGTAAAGGACATAATGTCATGGCTGTCTTGAGTTTCCAATAATTTCTACAACTCTTAATTGTTTGGGATAGAGTGATTGTAGCACATACTTGTTTGTCGCAAAAAACATTCATGAAGTTTGGTTCTTTTTTGAATTTATTATGGGTCTACTGAAAATGTGACCAAATCTGCTGTCCCATTTACTCTCTGTAAAGCACCAGTTCTATTGGCAGCAAAACAGGCCCAGAGCATAATACTACCACCACCATGCTTGACGGTATGGATGGTGTTCCTGGGATTAAAGGCCTCACATTTTCTCCTCCAAACATATTGCTGGGTATTGTGGCCAAACAGCTCAATTTGTGTTTCATCTGACATCACATGGACAAAGATAAGACCTTCTGGAGGAAAGTTCTGTGGTCAGATGAAACAAAAATTGAGCTGTTTGACCACATTTTCAGTAGACCCATAATAAATTAATAAAAGAACCAAACTTCATGAATGTTTTTTGTGACCAACAAGTATGTGCTCCAATCACTCTATCACAAAAAAATAAGAGTTGTAGAAATGATTGGAAACTCAAGACATCCATGACATTATGTTCTTTACAAGTGTATGTAAACTTTTGACCACGACTTTATGTATGTATATTGTACTAAAAAAAACTCTTCATATTTGCATATTACAAATTTAATCTCTAAGATGCTGGTTTTGGCATATTTAAAATTGTGCTTCTGCAAAAAGAAAACAAGAAACATTTCATGTCTCCAACAATGCAAGATTAGATTTTTATAAAAGGACCTGAAGGTTTGGAAGGGGGACGCGCCAGCTGTGGCGCTATAGCGGTGTTTTTCAACTTTTTTTGAGGCAAGACACATTTTTTGCGTTGAAAAAATCCGGAGGCACACCACCCGCTGAAATCATTAAAAAACGAAACACAGTTGACAGTAAAAAGTCGTTGTCGCAATTGTTGGATATGACTTTAAACCATAACCAACCATGCATCACTATAGCTCTTATCTCAAAGTAGGTGTACTGTCACCACCTGTCACATCACACCCTGACTTATTTGGAGATTGTTGCTGTTTTCCTGTTTGTTGTGTTTTAGTTCTTGCCTTGAGCTCCTATTTTGGTGGCTTTTTCTCTTTTTTTGGTATTTTCCTGAAACAGTTTCATGTCTTCCTTTGAGCGATATTTCCCGCACCTGCTTTGTTTTAGCAATCAAGAATATTTCAGTTGTTTTTATCCTTCTTTGTGGGGACATTGTTGATTGTCATGTACATTGTGGACACCGTCTTTGCTCCACAGTAAGTCTTTGCTGTCGTCCAGCATTCTGTTTTTGTATACTTTGTAGCCAGTTCAGTTTTAGTTTTATTCTGCATAGCCTTCCCTAAGCTTCAATGCCTTTTCTTAGGGTCACTCACCTTTTGTTTATTTTTGGTTTAAGCATTAGATACCATTTTTACCTGCATGCTGCCTCCCTCTGTTTTCGACATCTACAAAGCAATTAGCTGTATTACATGGTTACCGTTTTTTTCGGACTATAAGTTGCATTTTTTTCATAGTTTGGCCGGGGGTGCGACTTATCCTCAGGAGCGACTTATGTGTGAAATTATTAACACATTACCGTAAAATATCAAATAATATTATTTAGCTCATTCCCGTAAGAGACTAGACATATAAGATTTCATGGGATTTAGCGATTAGGAGTGACAGATTGTTTGGTAAACGTATAGCATGTTCTATATGTTATATTTATTTGAATGACTCTTACCATAATATGTTACGTTTTCAGTTGGTTATTTACAGAGGTGGGTAGTAACGCGCTACATTTACTCCGTTACATCTACTTGAGTAACTTTTGGAATAAATTGTACTTCTAAGAGTAGTTTTAATGCAACATACTTTTACTTTTACTTAAGTATATTTATAGAGAAGGAACACTACTTTTACTCCGCTACTTTTATCTACATTCAGCTCGCTACTCGCTACTAATTTTTATCGATCTTTTAATGCACGCTTTGTTTGTTTTGGTCTGTCAGACCTTCAAAGTGCCTGCCTTACTGGTGACGTTTCACTTCGTTCCACCAATCAGATGCAGTCACTGGTGACGTTGGACCAATCAAACAGAGCCAGGTGGTCACATGACCTGACTTAAACAAGTTGAAAAACTTATTGGGGTGTTACCATTTAGTGGTCAATTGTACGGAATATGTACTGTACTGTGCAATCTAATAATAAAAGTTCCGATCAATCAATCAAAAGTGTGAAGGAAAAAAGATACTTGTTTTATTTCAACCGTACCGTCAAAAGCCTCAAGACTGACCGCACATGAGGACGTTCCTGTCTTCACAATAAAAGTGCCGCGCCATCGCGCCTGCGCTTTCAAAATAAGAGTCTCCGAAAGCCAGCGTAAACAAGCTAGCAAGCTACGGAGTTTGACGCCAATATATTTCTTGTAAAGTGTATAAAAACGAATATGGAAGCTGGACAAATAAGATGCCAAAAACCCACCACTTTCATGTGGTATTAGACAGAAAGGAGGAACTTTTCTTCTCCTCCATTTGAAAACGTGGACGTTATCATCACGACTGTCTGATTACAATCAACGCAAGTCATCAGAATCAGGTAATACACCAACTTATATTCTAGTCTTCATTAAAGAAAGGAATCTATATGTTAAACATGCATGTATATTCATTAAAACACCTTTAACATGTAAACAAAAACAGCAAAATAAATACTTATAAATTATATACTGTATATATCAATGTATATGTATGTATGTATGTATATATATATATATATATATATATATATATATATATATATATATATATATATATATATATATATATATATGATATGAGTGTGTATGTTACTCATCAGTTACTCAGTACTTGAGTAGTTTTTTCACAACATACTTTTTACTTTTACTCAAGTAAATATTTGGGTGACTACTCCTTACTTTTACTTGAGTAATAAATCTCTAAAGTAACAGTACTCTTACTTGAGTACAATTTCTGGCTACTCTACCCACCTCTGGTTATTTATGCCTCATATAACGTACACTTATTCAGCCTGTTGTTCACTATTCTTTATTTAATTGCCTTTCAAATGTCTATTCTTGGTGTTGGGTTTTATCAAATAAATTTCCCCCAAAAATGCGACTTATACATGTTTTTTTCCTTCTTTATTATGCATTTTCAGCCGGTGCGACTTATACTCCGGAGCGACTTATACTCTGAAAAATACGGTACTCTGCCGAGCTCTAGACAGCACCGACTCTCAACAACAACACATCATTTGCAGACTATAATTACTGGTTTGCAAAAAATATTTTTAACCCAAATAGGTGAAATTACATAATCTCCCACGGCACACCAGACTGTATCTCACGCCGCGGCACAGTGGTTGAAAAACACTGCGCTATAGCATAATAAAGCTTTTAGCCACAAGGGCTCTGTGATGGAGGACATACTGGAACTTTGCGAGGCCCATTTCCACAGAGCAGCACGGTTACTTCATGTTTGCCTTCGCATAGTTTAATACAATAATCCTGTAAAATCCATGGAATTTACAGGCTTGATGAGATTGTTGCATCAGCATCATACCAGCAAAGTGTAACACAAACATGCCTTTACTGTGCAAAGAGTCTTGAAAGAGGAAGAACGTCATCCCAGTCAAAATCTACAATATCGATTTTCTTTGGAAATTCTATTCCCGATGGTTCCCTGCTGAGTGTCGACTTACAACAGCTGTAGTATGTCTAACTCTTCTTTACTAAGCGGGATTAGTACAGTAAGTAAACCCCGGCGGAGGGGGAGAAAAAATATTAGTACAGATTAATTACTTTGTTGCAATAAAAGTGACTGTTTGCAGCCCTTATGCGGTTGCCGAGAAGCTAACCTTTGAAGGTGTTTTAAACCCGGGTGTAACCCCTACGATAATGGAGGGAACATTGTAGTGTTGTCCCTATACCAATGTTATTGAAAATTTGACAAAGAGCTAATTTTTTGTTTCATATGACCACAGAACTTTCCTCCAGAAGGTCTTATCTTTGTTCATGTGATGTCAGATGAAACAAAAAAATACCCAGCAATATGTCTGGAGGAGAAAAGGTGAGGCCTTTAATCCCAGGAATACCAAGCCTACCGTCAAGCATGGTGGTGGTAGTATTATGCTCTGGGCCTGTTTTGCTGCTAATGGAACTGGTGCTTTACAGAGAGTGAACGGTACCAAAATGCGTTTCGATAGTTTTCTAAATAAAAGGGGACCACAAAAAATTGCATTATTGGCTTTATTTCAATTTTCGGGCACGTACGACCGGTAGGAGGCCACGGGGGAAACCGAGGACACGTTGGGAAGACTATGTCTCCCGGCTGGCCTGGGAACGCCTCGGGATCCCCCGGGAGGAGCTGGACGAAGTGGCTGGGGAGAGGGAAGTCTGAGCTTCCCTGCTTAGGCTGCTGCCCCCGCGACCCGACCTCGGATAAGCGGAAGAAGATGGATGGATCGAAGAAAATGAACAAAACAAGGCGTGGCCTGCGGGGACAGGTCTTGACAGCCGAATTAATATGTTGACGTGAAAACGAATGTATAAAAACGCGAGAATTCGACATGCTTGTACTTTTGTGCACTTTCTACCGGGCCTGCCTGCTTTGTTGACAGGGAAACTAGTCTTGTCAGGATACCAATATTTTGGTACCGGTACCAAAATTAAATGTGATACTTTTCAATAATTTTCTAAATAAAGGGGACCACAAATTGGCTTTTATTGGCTTTACTTTAACAAAAAAATCTTACAGTACATTAAACATATGTATTGTATTTAAATAAAATAGTGAGCATACAAGACAACTTGTCTTTTATTAGTAAGTAAGCAAAAAAAGGTTCCTATTTAGTCTGCTGACATATGCAGTAAGTCATTTTCCATTCTATTATTTTGTCAAAATTGTTAAGGACAAGTGGTAGGAAATTAATTATTAATCTACTTGTTCATTTATTGTTAATATCTGCTTACTTTCTCTTTTAACATGTTCTATCTACACTTCTGTTAAAATGTAATAATCACTTATTCTTCTGTCGTTTGGATGCTTTACATTAGTTTTGGATGATACCACAAATGTAGGTATCAATCCGATACCAAGTCATTACAGGATCATACATTTGTCATGTGATCAGGGACATATTTCCTAAGTTTATAAATATAATAAAACATCTTTAAAAATGAAAGTGTCACGACTGGGACTGTGGCGTGGTTTGTTCTCCCGAGGTGCAAAAGATTTGGACCATACGTGGCGTGAAGGGGAGTACATGATTTATTTAAACACTATAACTACAAAAAAAAAGGATCAAACAAAAGGCGCGCACAGGGGCGGAAGTACAAAACTTGACTATATACACAAAACTTGCACAAAGGCAGAAACTATGAACAATTAAACAAAACTTGCAAACTATGGCATGAATAAAGAAAACTTACTTGGACGAGAAACCGGCATGAAAAAAGAGCAGCAAGGGTCTTAAGGGTGTGTGGAGAGTGTGCAGAAGCATAAATGCGGGATGTCGCCAGAAAGACAAACTGAAAACAATGAACTTAAATATTACAGACATGATTAACTAAAACAGGTGCGTGACTCAAAACGTGAAACAGGTGCGTGACGTGACAGGTGAAAACTAATGCGTTGCTATGGTGACAAACAAGAGTGCACAATGAGTCCAAACGTGGAACAGGTGAAACTAATGGGTAACCATTGAAACAAGACAAGGGAGTGAAAAGCCAGAAACTAAAGAGTCCAATAACTAAACAAAACAAAACATGACTAAAACAAAACATGATTACACAGACATGACAGAAAGAAGATGTTGTGATGCTAAAAAATCATCGACGTTATCATAATAATAACAATAATAGATTTTATTTGTAAAAAGCAAACAACCTCAAAGTGCTACAGTGTATTAAAAAAATAAAAAGATAATAAAAATAAAAACTAGAACAGCCTAATAGCTAGAAGTAGTATGCATATATCTAAAAAAAAAAAAAGGCTTTTTTTAAAAAGAAGGGTTTTTAAGCCTTTTTTAAAAGCATCCACAGTCTGTGGTGCCCTCAGGTGGTCAGGGAGAGCGTTCCATAGACTGGGAGCGGCGGAGCAGAAAGCCCGGTCTCCCATTGTTCGTAGCTTTGTCCTCTGAGGTTGGAGGAGGTTAGCCTGTCCGGAGCGGAGGTGTCGTGTGGATGATTTGGGGGTGAGTAGTTTTTTGAGGTAGAGGGGGGCATTTCCATGGAGGCACTGGTAGTAGTAGTATCGACTAGATATGCTCCTGTACTTGGTATCATTACAGTGGATAGCAGGTGTATATCCACCAATGGCGTTTGTTTACATTGTGACGCCGGTGAGCTACGGTGTGTAGTGAAGCATGTTTAGCTATTCCTCGTCCTGCAGGGATGATACTTGTAAGAAACTCACTTTATTTGTCGCCATGGAGACAAGGATTAGTGATCTAGAAGTAGCTACAACACTGCAGACTGCGGCTGGACGTTAGCCGCTGGCCAGCTAGCCATGTCTTCAAGCATCTCTTCCTGAGGGCGTTTCAGTGTTATAACTCCACCTTTATTGTTAGTTTTGAAGCCAAAATGTGTTCGTTCTCCCTTTTCTGTCTCCACACTGTGTCTGCTTGTAAGTACTCTGTGATTGTGCGCTGCCGAACATGCTCGTCTGCTTGTAAACCAGCAATGACACAACGTGACGACGACGGGGGCTCAGGGGCGTGGGGGAGTGGTACTTTTTAAAAGGGGTATAGTACCGAATATGATTCATTAGTATTGCGGTACTATACTAATATACCGTACAACCCTGGAATATTGTAGTACAACAGTAAATGTTGAATTTCCAAGTATATCAATGAGATCTCCTTTACGAAGGGTCATTATAACCTTTAGAATTCTATATCAGAGATTCAAATGTAGTCATGACTAAAAGTGGGTGTAATGGAATATGACTCAAATGTTTTAGTGTTTTTATATTTTAAGTACATATGGTGTTTTTTTTATAGGAATCAAATCAAACTCAGACCTTTCGATGGGGTTGCCAGATGGTTCAGTGGTTCTAAAAATAAACAATTTTTTTTGTTGTTTTCTATGTGTGCTCCAAGCAAATGTGCTTCTCTTGAAAGGTCAGCGGCAAAAGGAAGTCTGTTTTTACAGAACCTAATACACTACACTATGGCCATGACGTGGTATTGTAGCATGCAATTTATGGAAGCAATCACCAGTGACTCTCTCACCCATGTGCAAACCCCGTTTCCATATGAGTTGGGAAATTGTGTTGGATGTATAAATATAAACGGAATACAATGATTTGCAAATCATTTTCAACCCATATTCAGTTGAATATGCTACAAAGACAACATATTTGATGTTCAAACTGATAAACTTTTTTTTTTGCAAATAATCATTAACTTTACAATTTGATGCCAGCAACACGTGACAAAGAAGTTGGGAAAGGTGGCAATAAATACTGATAAAGTTGAGGAATGCTCATCAAACACTTATTTGGAACATCCCACAGGTGTGCAGGCTAATTGGGAACAGGTGGGTGCCATGATTGGGTGTAAAAACAGCTTCCCAAAAAATGCTCAGTCTTTCACAAGAAAGGATGGGGCGAGGTACACCCCTTTGTCCACAAGTGCATGACCAAATAGTCAAACAGTTTAAGAACAAAATTTCTCAAAGTGCAATTGCAAGAAATTTTGGGTTTTCAACATCTACGGTCCATAATATCATCAATTCAGAAAATCTGGAGAAATCACTCAACGTAAGCGGCATGGCCGGAAACCAACATTGAATGACCGTGACCTTCAATCCCTCAGACAGCACTGTATCAAAAACCGACATCAATATCTAAAGGATATCACCACATGCGCTCAGGAACACTTCAGAAAACCACTGTCACTAAATACAGTTTGTCTCTACATCTGTAAGTGCAAGTTAAAGCTCTACTATGCAAAGCGAAAGCCATTTATCAACAACATCCAGAAACGCCGCCGGCTTCTCTGGGCCCGGGATCATCTAAGATGGACTCATGCAAAGTGGAAAAGTGTTCTGTGGTCTGACGAGTCCACATTTCAAATTGTTTTTGGAAATATTCGACATCGTGTCATCCGGACCAAAGGGGAAGCGAACCATCCAGACTGTTATCGACGCAAAGTTCAAAAGCCAGCATCTGTGATGGTATGGGGGTGCATTAGTGCCCAAGGCATGGGTAACTTACACATCTGTGAAGGCACCATTAATGCTGAAAGGTACATACAGGTTTTGGAACAACATATGCTGCCATCTAAGGGCCGTCTTTTTCATGGACGCCCCTGCTTATTTCAGCAAGACAATGCCAAGCCACATTCAGCAGGTGTTACAACAGCGTGGCTTCGTAAAAAAAGAGTGCGGGTACTTACCTGGCCCGCCTGCAGTCCAGACCTGTTTCCCATCGAAAATGTGTGGCGCATTATGAAGCGTAAAATACGACAGCGGAGACTCCGGACTGTTGAACGACTGAAGCTCTACATACAACAAGAATAGGAAATAATTCCACTTTCAAAGCTTCAACAATTAGTTTCCTCAGTTCCCAATCGTTTATTGAATGTTGTTAAAAGAAAAGGTGATGTAACACAGTGCTGAACATACCCTTTCCCAACTACTTTGGCACGTGTTGCAGCCATGAAATTCTAAGTTAATTATTATTTGCAAAAAAAAAATTAAGTTTATGAGTTTGAACATCAAATATCTTGTCTTTGTAGTGCATTCAATTGAATATGGGTTGCAAACCATTGTATTCCGTTTATGTTTACATCTAACACAATTTCCCAACTCAAATGGAAACAGGGTTTGTATATGCTGCCTTCATGGACCTCCGGAACTTAGCAGCACATAGCTATGTAATGAAGTGACTGCACACTCAAGAATGCATGCTATATGCTTATTGTGTACTAGTTAACACTAAGTTGATCCGCTCATGATCCAAACTACAATTATTTTTTTAATCAAATAGAAATATATATATATATATATATATATATATATATATATATATATATATATATATATATATATATATATATATATATATATATATATATTCCACTTTTCACACAGTTGCTGTCAAACAATACATTTTTCAATCAGATTAATCACACTTTTGAATTTTGATTAATCGGGATTACTGTATTTTCCAAACTATAGAGCACATATAAGCCGCACCCAGTAAAATTTTAAAGAAATTAATATTTTTCCATATATTAGCCGCACTGGACTATAAGCTCCACATGCATACGTTGTAAAATTAGATATTTACACAGAAAGATTTTTGTAAATGTTTATTTACTTACCTAAATTGTTTCCAAACGGTGTCTGTAACACGGCACTAAAATAGCTGATTAAACTCATCGTCATGGACCGCCTAGCTGTTTTAGTTATATTGTAAAACTTACAAACGTTGCTTGAAGTAATGAACGAAGAAACCATACGAGTAGAAACGCTATGGACAACTAGTAGACAAAATGGCACATATTCTTCCGGTTCAAGGCACGGATCACAAGGAAATAATGTACACTATCAACCCGCGGCACCTGCAGTGAGCGAACTTGGCGCCATAGCACAAACAATAACACACCTTTTCAGTATCTTTGTCGGTGTTACGACTATGTAAGCTTGTTGAATACAAAACATTGTGGCCCTTGGCGAAGAAAAATCCATAGATTCGCTTCACCTTTCTATAAGGGTTCAAAGTTTGGGAAAAAAGTAGCTGCTTATAGTCAGAAAAATGCGGTCATCGCATTAGAATAGAATAGAAAGTACTTTATTGATCCCTGGGGGAAATTCAGCACCACAGTTTAGGCCCACTTACAATGACAATAACAAAAAATATTGTTTTTCATGAACTGTGTACTTGTATTGTTTGTCTGGGTGGAGGTCCTGCTTTGGAAATAATTTGTACCCCTTTCAGACATTGCATTTAGTTCCCATTAAAACATTCACATGTTGCACAATGAGATGTAAGCAGGGGATCATGTGTACATTCCTGCAACTTCCTGTTTGTAAAAAAATATATTTTTATTAGTATTTATTTAATATACTAACAGCATTTCATGATTATTATTTATAAATTAAGATTCCTAATAAATGACACTAGACTAAGCACACATTTGATTGGTAAATCATAGTGTAACGACCTGGAATGACACTTTATGTGTGGTGTTGGAGTTGTCCGACTTTTTGTGTGGCTGTAAACGCATCACTGGCTAAGTGCTTTATGTGCATGTGTTGGCGCAAGTGAGAAAGACCGAGCGGCTACTGTTGATATAACAAAGTTGGTTTTGGTCTGGTTTGTACTGCAGAAAATGACCAGTTTTGCTAGATATCATTTTTTTTACTAATGTTTTGGTGATGTGTTTATGGCCGACCATAAAGAGTTTTGCTCAGTAAAGTGATCGATGGAGATTTGGTGCGTGGCATAGATTTGCCGTGCGCAGAGGACGCTTGAGCAGTGCGCAATTGCACAGGCGCGCACCTTATAGGGAACATTGGTTCGGGACCCTTTGGGACTGTGCGACAAGGGGTGGCACTTTCGTGACTTCTGCGGTGCTTTTTTTGTGAACTTCTGGATCTGCCTCCCGGAAGCCTTTTGGCCATGGAGACCAGCTGCTGGGTCTCTGCCACACCAGAGTCCGTTTGGAGAGACTGTAGGAGATGTGGATGAAGAGACAGGGCTGCGGAGCTAGCGCTGAGCGCCTGGACGGACAAGCTTCGCAGTGTCTTGGCTGAATGAGCAGGTGTCGGACACCTCCGTCTCCTTGGACGTATCCTAGCTCATCCATGCGGACTGGACACTGGTCGAGAGTTAGTGGGCGGCCGAGGGTGCAGTCGGCTCTCTTGGTTGCTTTGTTGGGTCTGCTCCTGTCTCTGGCCATGCTCCCCACACCCCAGCAGACGATGGCGTGGAACACCCCAGAGGCCACCACAGTGTATATGTTTTTGTTTAGTTTTTTTGTCCACTGTGCTCCTGAACACTTTTGGTGCACAGTATGCTATTTGTTACGCTCATCTTGTGCAGATTCTCATTCATTATTTCTGTCACAAGAGAATTTGGACTTGAATAAAAAAAATATTTAAAAACACAAACAGCTCGCGCTCACCTCAACCTTAAGAACATGTTGCACGCTGTATCAAGTTCTAAAAATAAGCCACTCTCACATATTAAAATAATGTACCCAATTTAGCAGCATTGCATTAAAATGAAATAGCTAGTCACACAAATAGGTACATGGACATAAAATAATCATAACTATACTACGGTGGTTT